>NC_081407.1:288466167-288713667 GCF_030272615.1 Cryptomeria japonica | reverse complement strand
AAAAGGTGTTTATCTTTTCAAGGGTGAGTTGAAATATGTAACAATTAGAAAAAAAAATGTCAACCTCCGAGCCTTTAGAATCAATCTTCCATAATGAAATTGTGGGAAGAAGTGCATTAATTGAAAGTTTGATAATATAATATTGGAGGAGTTATGCTTGGCCATTAGAATGGTAATACATGGTGTTAACCTTTCACAATGTCACTGTAGAATTTTTAAAAGTGGGTTCATAATACCTTAACTAGATAATAGTCTACTTATAAGAGTTATGTAGTGGATGGAGACTATCAAAGGATCAATGTGCATGGGGTGATGTTGTCATCTGATGCATTTTCATTATTAACTGTTCTTAGTATTTATTCTTCCTTTCTAGAGGTATGGGTCTTTAGGATTCTATGTATATTTTGTGTTATGCTTTTTTCGATTGAGTTTTTTCTAGTCTACTTTGTATTGGAGGGCATTTTTATCTCTTTGGTAGAACAAAACACAATTCCACAACCCTTTCTAGTGTTTATCTTGTGCAAAGAAAGAAAAGACATGCGTTATGTTGTATATAATATTGACATACATATAAACGTCTGACAGAATGCCTCGGAGATCTCATCTCATGAAATTATTGTAGGGTGAATACAAATTAACATTCGATTTGCTTGAAAAACGTTAGAAAATTTTGAATGAAAGCATGTCAAAGTAACGTTATGAAGAAGCTTGTGAAGTGTTTGCAGGAAACTAATGAAGAATATGATCTCATGAAATGTATGATTTTAAGGTATGTGCAAATGCATTTGTGTTTTTAAAGCTTTAAATTTTTCAAGCAAATACAAGTAGCTAGTCTATAGTGAAATTCCACAAGTTTTGGGACCAATGTTCTCCCTATTTGCACATATGGATCTTTAGAGTAAGTTAACGATATCCATCAAAGCATAATAGAAAAAGAAGCGTTGTTAGGTGCTACAAGTGATCTATTAAGCATGCATGTAAATTGGAATCATAGAATCCATGATTAAGCGGTAATTAGATTGACAAACATATAGAGGGAATTGATAAGATTAACATTTGAAATGTGGCAAATGGGTTCCATGGTAGTTTTTAAAGCAAAGTTAACTTTATCATACCCAGTGCTAAATTTTATATCAAAGTCTATGGTTCACAAGAAACAAAAATATAGGAGATATATTGGTATTTCCTTTTACATCAGCCTTGGTTATTATAGCTGCTAATCATTCTTTGATACTTAAAACATTTAACAATCATTGGTGTCTTGAGGTTCTAATATAATGTCAAAATAGTATGGATCTTAGCCCAGGGTATTACCATTATCTAGAATTTGAAGATTTTTGGGAAGATTGTGAAGATGATTATAAAGTAAGAAGAAGAGATTAGATGAGGTTCACCTTAAAGAACATCAAGCAATTCAAGTTAGAATGGGATGTGAATGGAATTAAAGATGATCATTCAGACTTGATGGATCCACTCTACTTCAAAAAGATTCAGCTACAATCATTGTCACCTATAAATTGGGCAAGTCAGAAACTAAGCGATTTAGGTGAAAGAATTGTTCATATTATTAAAATTTCAAAGGAGTGGATAAAGAGGAAGATGACCATGGCTACAGTAACCAGAATTGTGAACAAAAATAACTCTTTGAAGAAGAGAGATGATAAACAGGGAAGTGCTTCATCTTCCACTATTTCTCAACGTTTTGTTCTTCTATCTAATTAAAAAACATAATATTCACTAGGAAATCTCCACCAACCCTCATATTGAACCACTTAGTGTACATCTAGTGTGAGTTCGTCTTCCCAACCTTTCCTTTTGAGAGAATTGTTGTTTTAAGGCCATTTGCAACTCTATCGGTTGCTTCTTGAAGATTGATGATACCACTTCCTCCATCTATCTTTCTACTTTCGTATGCATTCTAGTTGATATTGACATCTCCATACCTCTTCCTAGGGATATGGTTCATATGGTTGGGGATAAGCCATGGACTCAGTCGTTGAATTATGAGGGGCTCTCCTTTCATTGCCATCGTTATTTCTCTACTGGCCACTTGGCCACCAATTGTTCTCTCTCACATCGTAAACGCACTACCATTTGGTGGAAGGATGCTCACGGTGATCACTCGATTTTCTTGGCTTTTGATTCTTCCTCTAATGACTCTTCAAGATGGTGATGATTCCTCATAGGATGATGTTGTGCCTCTTGCTACTTGTGTGGCCTCCTCAAGCACCGTGGATCCTCCTTCGCCTCGTGTTGCTAGTGTGTTCTCGTCTGGACCTGTGGACAATTCTTCGCATATTGCTCATGTTCTAACCTAGCCTTTAGTGGTGGATTTGTCGCCAAGTCAACGCCCTACTCTTGGTGTTGGCAGTCCCACTAAGGGGATTCCTCTTGCTTCCCCTTGTTTTGGTGTTCCAAATGATAGTATTGTGTGGAGTGTTGTTTGTCAATGGAGGAAAGATTGCTCTTAGTCTTACCAAACTCTTACTCGAGTTGTGGGTAAGACTTCTACCTACCCTTGATGGCAATTACTAGCTACTCTGCTAGTGTATAGTTAGTGGGTTGTTAGGGCCTTTGTTTTCAAAGGTTTGTTCTTGACTAATTCTATGTGGTCATTTTGGCGTGCCTTTGTATAGGGTCAGCACCCATGTTTTATTACTGTACTAATAAAAAAACATAATATTCAATGACGTGGTGATGATGAAGATTCTAGTAGGAAGGATAGCTTCAAAAATATGCCTGAAGGATTCAAAGATGAGAAAAAAGAGATCCAAAGTAAAAGATAAGTCATTAGATCCAATTCTAAAAGTGGTTGAAGAAGAGGAAAGTGTGAATCCTTAAAGTTATTCTGATGGTGAAGAATCTTGATTCCCATTGTTTCTCTCTTCCAATCTTAATTCATATTCTTCTCATAATGTATCACATTCTTCTCCTAGAACACAACCTTTATCTTTATTCATTGATTTGCAAATTTGAATGGCATCTCTTTTTTAAAGAATTCATAACCCATCTACATTGATTGACTACAAACATTCCAAGTCCTTTGCATATGCATGCTCTCTCTTGGTTACAACAAAGCTTTCTTAAGAAAACGAGATTCACTCACCTAGTCATCCTTGAATTTGATACGATAACCAACCTAGTCCAAAGAAAAAACAAATTAAGAAGACCAAAGTTTCATTGAGGTCAACAGTTGATCCTTCATCTAGGAATATGTGCATAGAAGTAGCTCGACCTAAGAGAAGTCAGATATGGATGAAATTAGTGAAGTCGACTTTTATATCACCAAAATAGATTTTTGTCCTCCAATGCATTAAAGTGACAATCATAATTTTCAAGTATCTGCATCTAAGTTGGTACGAAGGACAGAGAAAGAGAAGTACACAAAGGATCAACTGAAATAGCAAGTGCAAGTTTTGACATCCTATCTCATGTCTATTGTGGATACATCTTCCATGCTAATAAATGTAGCTCCCGCCTCTATAATTCCTATTTCTGAAGGTATTATCGAGGAGGAGGTTATGAAAAATGTTTGTAGATATCAATCATATGAGAAAGTGATAAAAAAAATAGATGGATCATATGAGAACAATGCCTTAGTTTTCGTTGAGAAAGCTTAAGAAGTTTATAAAGAACCAATCACTAAGAAAGAAGGCATTTGAAAGAAGTTAAATAATATTAAGGTGGAAGACTCTATTTAGTAGGGAGTTTTAAAAGACCTCCAAGAGATATGTAAGATGGATGTCAATATCCTAATTGCTAAGAATATTTTTTCAAAAGTGGAGGAAAACCGGTCTGATATGTGGTTACCAGGTGTCAAATGGAAGCTTCTATCATTCAGATTATGCTAGAACAAGAAAAGCTCTTGGCAATCTGTGAGCAGGTGAATGTTCAAATTCAAAATGAGCTTCTATCAATGTCCTCAAATTCATCAGTAAAGGAAGGAATAAAAATTTTGGGCATCCAGGCTATAAAGTGGGGTTTTGAAAGTGTGATCAATGCAAAAATATTTTATGGACATGGTTTTGGTACAGAGATTAGGAAGAAATTGAGGAACATCTCTGCCACCCTTCATATGTGTAGCAAATGTATATTTGATTATCATCAGGAATTGATGGATGTTCAGAAGAATCATTCTATCTGGGCTATAAGGATGATCAGTATAATTGTTCCTAAAAACAAGTTCATGGGTAAAGTCATTTATGACATTCAAAGCTAAATTGCCTTCACTTCAAAGAAAAGAGGTCACATTGCAAAATTATGCTTCAAAGAGCATTAAGAATAGTTCAGAGAGATACAAAGAGACTTCTTAATAAAATTGCATTTGTAGCTCTAAGTGAAAAGTCATATGTTCTATTTGTTGATGTTATCCCTTGTAAAATAGGACTTTGTTGTACATTTGTAATGGGTCATAAAATAAGCTTTATTTTCTTAAAAATTGAGATTTTTATAATCTGATTAAATCTTCTTCTTTTGTTTTCAAAATAAGAAGTAGTTATTCAAGTAGTTGCAAAACAATTATAGGAGAAGATCTATAAATATGAAGCCTTATTCATTGTAAAAGACTTTTTGATGTTCACAAAATTGGACATAAGGGATTTTTAAGATTGTACAATTCTACAAACCAATGAAAAGCAATTTTGGAGGTGTATCCATGGTGTTTTTCTAAATGTCATTATTTAATCTTTGTATGATATGAGTCAATAGTGATCTTTGTATCATGATGTCATGTTTGTGTTCAAGCAATAGTCAATAATTAATATCTTCATTATTAAGACTATTCATTTCTTAGTATTTTGAAATAGATATTTTAACATGCAAGATGTGTATCTGTGATTAGGTTATTATGTGTGAATTGTAATCCTTTTAGCAGAATTTATTCAATTTTAAACACGGATAAAACACTTGTACATTTTTTATTAAAGGCTTTCTAAATTTCTTATTGTTTGAATTTTCTTTTCCTTTAAGTAATTTTTAGCTAAAAGATGTTTGAAAAATCCAAAATAACATCATACAAGGGAGTTGTCCCTCTCAAATATAGGGTAAGCATATTGTTCCATAATGATCTATCCAACTATTGGAACGTTTTGCCACTTCCCATTGGATGAGTCATATAAAGTTTAAAAGTGACAAAATTTATTTACCAACAAGATATTATGAGAAAGATGAGGATAGAAATAGACTAGTGGAAAGAAGAAGAAAATGGTTAGGGTTTAATCCCATTATGTTTTTAATAATGATTTATTTGTAGCTGAATTAATTTATTTGAGATTGAAGAAGAAAAGAACAAAATTGAAGCAACATGTCTTATTAAAGGAATGGAAAAAGTGGTGAAGGAACTTCCAGTAAAGGTTGGTGAAGAAGAAATTGGAACTAAGAACGAGGAAAATAAAGAAAATGTTGGATTAGAGAATGATAAAGTAATATGTGTGTGTGTATGTGTGTATATATGATGATGACAATGATGATGATGATGATGATGATGATGATGATGATGATGATGATGATGATGATGATGATGATGATGATGATGATGATGATGATGATGATGATGATGATGATGTGATGAAAGTGGAAAAAAAAAGAAAACAAAAACGTTTACCATAATATGAATGGAGTTGATTTATATATAATAGAAGCCCACAAAATTTTAATAAATTTGTTAGAATGACTTGACTGCAGGCGAAATGGTGATAAGAAAATGTAAATATTTTGGTAGAGGTGGTTAGATTATGGGAATCCCACTAGAAGAGGGAAAGAGTAAATGTTTTTGATTAAAAAAGGGAGATAAATGTTATATTACTATTTCTTTTAAAAAAAACATTTACTCTTTCCCTCTTCTAGTGGGATTCCCATAATCTAACCACCTCTACTACTATTTCTTTTATAAAAAATAGAGTTACTAAATAACCCTTTAGAATTAAAAGGGAGATAAAAATAAAAGATATTATAATCCTATTGTTAAAGAAGAGATTAAAATATTAAATAATATTTAAAAATAACCTTTAAAAAGGGAGATGAATAATTATTTATTTAAAATAATTATTAAAAGGAAGCCTTTTCAAAAGGATGCGATGGTTTGAAAGCCACCCTTTAAAAGGTTATATAAAGCATTCATGTGAGACTTGGAAGGAGGCATAGATATCACTCAAGGAAGAAGAACAAGAAGGTTGATCGGTGGGCTATGGACATTAGGGGAAGGGATCACACAAAGAATGTCCAACTCTAGGTATAGAGTACGTCGAGGACTGTCCTCGTTAGGGATTGGGTAGTGGCACTCGTGTTGAGCATTGATCCTGATGAAACCAACACTTGTGTAAAACAACATAGCTACACTTTGTTCCTCCTAGATGTGTTATAGCTATGAGGGCTAAGACCAACTATAAAGTCTTCTTAGACTGAGAATGACCTTTCCAAGTGTTCAAGATACATATAAGTATTGGAAACCCTTGACGATAAAAGATATTGAGAATATGATATATGAATTTGGTGATAATATGATTGATTTATTTGGTTATGTTATTCAATTTATCTTGTTGCTTCTTATAAATTATCATGTGTAGTATGCATTGTTTTATATATATATATATATATATATATATATATATATATATATTGATTTGGATAACATTATATATTGAAAATTATTTTAACTAATATTAATCATCGTATTAATACCAATGCAAGTACTTAATTAACTCTAAGAGAAAAGTGACATTACATTTAGTATTAGATTCTAGTTGAGATAAAATTGCATATTCAAAGTAATATCATGTCAACTTATGAATAATTTATTTGAACTTAGAGTGAAAAATAAATATGTTTAAGGCTATAAAACAATTCACTTGAAACAACTTTATTGATAATATAATGTTTTTAAAATATGTCTATAAAAATTTAAATTTGTTATTCCCATTAAAGTCACCCCTCTCCATCCTATCTTTTCCCTTCTGTGTAATATACCATACATGTATAAAACAATATAATTATAGAGAACAATATAATACATACAAAGATTTGCATATATAAGAATAGATACAACCAACATAGATATTTTTACAAGAATATAGGTCAAGCATGTCGAAGATATCATATTTGTTCATTATTCTACTTTAAATATTACTATATTATTATTTTGTAATTACTATTTACATCATTATTATTATATTATGATATTGTAATAATATTTATTATTGTTATTAAGATGTGATTATATTATTATGTTTTTAAAATATATTCATGTTATATTTTTTATATTTTCATTAAACTCTTTACAAAAGCAAAAAATATTTTAGTAGAAAATTATTATTATATTTCTATTAAAATCTTGACAAAAGAAAAAAATTATTAAAAGTACATTATTATTCTTATATTATCTGATGCTTTGCAAAAAGGATTAGATAATTTGTTCGATGACAACACACACAAGAGCACAAGAAACAAACGTTAGTGTTAGCAACAAAAGATTATCGTAAACAGGCATATCAAGAGAGATATTAAGCATGAAATAGAAAGCATACAAACATAGAATAGATAAACTATACTCCTCCAAATGCTAATCAAGATGCTCATAGTTGCTCCTCCCTTGTTCCTCTCCTCTCCAAGTTCCACATGAGTGTAGCTCTCAGATTTTAGCACTAGCCATGGATGCCATACAGAGATTCAAGATGGTTGAATATGATAAACAAATGTTATGTAAGTGTAGATAGTGATGCTATGAAAAATCTCTATGCTAATACCAGTATAACAACAATACTCTAATGCTTCCTTTGCTTGAGGAGAAGGGTTCTATTTATAGAAGAAATGGGGAAATGAAGGGTTAAGATTGAGCAATCTTAACAAGGGTTAGGATTGAAAAATATTCAATTTATGTGAGACTTTCAACCCAATCCCATGTTGACAAGTGTCACCATGAGGAGGCTTGAGGGGACATGATGGTTACCCTAGGGGGTTGGGTTAGGGTTAGGTTAATGGATATTCCTTTTATCCAAGGGATAAATGAATGTGCAAGGGTTAAATTGTTACCTTATCAAAGAAATAAATGCTTTGAAGAGACCCATGAGTCAAAAGGATGGTTAAGCTAGAGGAAAGTCTCTAACCAAAGGTAAAAGGTGAGTTAACCATAAATGGTTATGTAAGAGCCTTTAATGGTTTGGAAGACTTTAGAGGTTAACCATTTGAAGACATAAAGCCTTTAATGGTTATTGAAGACTTTGGAGCTTTTTGAGAAGTGACTTCCTTTTATTTAGGAATGTGATAATATTTAGGGGGTGAATTAGGCTAATTAGAAGGAGTTAGAAGAATCTAGAAGGGATTTAGGCATGCAAGTGGATTTTGTAGGAGAATGCAAGTGGGAGGAATTTTGGGATTTTCAATTAAAATAAAATCATTTATTTTAATTAAATGGTGTAGTTTGCATTTGGATATATATTTAAATAAATATTAATTTATTTAAATGTGAATGTGAATTTTGGATTTAAATAAATATTAACTTATTTACATGAGAAAAAGGAAGATAAAGCATTTAAATGCTTGAAGACTTTGAGGGAAACCATTAAAGGCTTAAGAAGACTCTAGAAAGAAGCCATTAAGTTTCAAGACTTTAAGGGAAACCACTAAAGTCTTAAGAAGACTTTAAGGGAAGCCATTAAGTTTGAAGACTTTAAGAGAAACCATTAAAGGCTTAAGAAGACTATAGAAGGAAGCCATTGAGTTTGAAGACTTTAAGGGAAACCATTAAAGGCTTGAGAAAACTCTAGAAGGAAGTCATTGAATTTGAAGGCTTTAAGGGAAACCATTAAAGGTTTCAAGTGGGTGAGGATAAGTAGGATTTTAAATAAATAATTTATTTAAAATAGTTGTGCAACTTGCATTTGTAGGAAAATACAAGTGGGTGGAGGATAAAGGTGATTTAAATAAATGTTAATTTATTTAAATGTGAGAGATGGGATTTTGGGGGATTTAAATAAATATTAATTTATTTAAATGTGAGAGAAGATTTAATAAAACAAATATAATTTATTTATTTAATTAATGGTCTGAATTTGGTTAAGTGAATTAAATCAAATAAATTGAATAATTTATTTAATTAATAGGAGAAGAGGGTTAAGATGAATTAATTAAATATTAATTTAATTAATTATTGTTTGATGGTTAAATAATCAAATAAATACTAAATATTCATTTAATTAAGTGGATAGATTTATGTGACTACATTTGCCCCTCTTTGAGACGGTGCGGTTGTATTGCATCATTTCAAAGACAGAAAAATAGGTGTGAAGAAATATGCCCCATAAATATTAATTTAGTGGGTGGTATGCCCCCTCGAGAGATGGACCAAAAAATTTCAAAAAATCGGGCGATCTCTTGAAAAAGAACAAGAAGTGGAGGGGAGGTAGAATAGAAGAAATTAGCAATAACGGTGAAAGAATGGAAGAAAATAGAGTGAATACAGAGAAATGGCAAGCCAGTGAGTACCCGTAGGTTATGCAGGAGATACGGTGCAAATGTGGTGTTGTGCTTTTGATTGATGCTATATAATTGATCAAAATGGTTGGACAATCTGGTGCAATTGGTTAAACTGCCCCAGTCGAGTCAAAGCGTGACAGTTGATGTCATTTGTTCACTTGGACATGATAAAATCTGAGTAAGTGAATCAAAGTGACTTGTTGGTGACTTAGACAATTGATGTAATTGCCCAATGAAGTCAAGGTATCTATAGAAAAATACTCATTGAGACTTAGACAATTGATGTAATTGTCCATTGGATTGTGTTTGATTGGTTGATCAATTGATAGTGTGTGCGTGTGATGGATGGTTGTGGGGAATCATGGTAGCCCCATTGAGACTAGGTCATTATGATAAATGTCTGTTGTAGTCTAGGTTTGCCATGATCAATTACCTGTTGAGACCCAAAGATACTTGATCAAAGTATCTGTTGATAGTCTAGGTGTGTGTGAGTCAATGTATCTGTGTAGACAAAGTAACTGGCTTGATTGGGTGACTTAGGATGGGAAACACAACCCCTCCTATTAGAGATGAATGGTGATGAGTGTGGCTTGATTGGGTTGATGGGAAACGATGAAGGGATTATGGTGATGTTGATGATCAAGATAGGGAGGTTGAGGGGGGTTTGATGTTAGATAGAAGAAATGGAGGACTCCTATGGAAGAAGAGGAAAATAGAGTATCCATTGTCATTACTATGTATGAATGATATGCAGCTATTTATGAATGTATGGAATGCAATATATACAGATGAGATGGAATGACAATCCATAGTGCTTTGTTTTTCATCATTGAGCTTTAAAATGTTGTAAGAAAATACAAGCAACTTGACATAATGATTCAAGATGGCCTAAGTATTCCTTACATAGATTTTGATATAGCAAGTTAATACAAGAAACTTGATATAATGGATCAAGTTGACCTGAGTATTGCTTGCAAAACAGACAAGGATTATCTCCTTTCATGCATGACTTGGAATGTCCTCCTTGATCTTTTGTCGATCATATCCTAAGACAAGTTCATACCATAGTAAGAGACAAATCATTATCGAGTGTGGATGAGGCAGTAGGAACCAAAGATGGAGCATTTTACCTGTAAGAAAACAACATATATAAAGAATAAAGAATATGGACCCGCGATAATGGTTCATGCTCATATGGTCAAGGTATATGTTGTAGTCAGCAAGCCGTAGTGATCTATGACTGTATTTGGCATATGATCACGTAACTTAGTGAACTTCCCATGTAGACACCATTAGTACATGCCCCAGAACTTCAATGGAATAATTCGCATAAGACTTACAAACAATGCTTAGGAAACATCCCAGCCACTCTAATCACTTGTGGATATCCTGGAGTAGCGTAGGAACCTGATATATATAAATGAATGAATAACCTATAAATCAACCAAGTATTTGATAGCTTGAACATAATTTTCTTGTCAAAGAAAATGTCATCTTGTCTTTGTTTTGGTAAGGAAGGATGCATCCTTGTTGAAGATAGTTTGAGTGTTGATGTTGATTGTTTGGTCGATTGGATAACTAATCATCGTGTGAGTATTTTTTCAATGTTTGTTTGGTGTCTTCTTGAATGTGTATATACAAGGTGTTGCCATGTTTTTGATTGATTTTTCATGTTTTATGATGTTTTGGGGATTTTGTAAGTGTTTTTGAATGTTTTTGGTATTTTGATGAATATTTTGAATGTTTTTGGTATTGTGTGATTGTTTTGAATGAAGAACCTAATGAATCACAAGTAATGTAGAATCCACTTCCATCAATAGGTTAAGGCTATTGCCCCCAGTGTTAGACATGACTATGAAAAAAAGTAGGATGCAAGATGCAAGAAGTACTTTTCTTGATTGCAGATCAATAACAAGCCATGGTTTGGGCGGATGGATGTGTGTATGTAATGAATGTGATCGCAACAAGCCTGAAAGACAATGGAGCCATAGCCTTTACAAGTGGCACCTCTTTGCCAGGTTTTCACCATTGCACTTACCCAAGGTGCCACTGGAGTGGTTGTTCACTGTTTGGATGTATGATTTTTCTTTACTACTTTGATGTTTTTGTATTTTCTTCAGGACATTTTTCTGAATGCTTTTGGTATTTTTCTAGTATGTATGGGAGCTTGATGCTTTGTATAGCTTATATATAAAACCGTTTGAGGTGCATGTTGTTGATTGGATCTGCTAGCGATTCTCCTTCTGAAGTAGCCAACCGATATGCCCCAGACCCAAATATAGCAGTGATAACATATGGACCCAACTAGTTTGATTCAAACTTTCTCTGATGTTCTCTGTTTGGTTGGTTACGAGGATTCTCTTGAAGAACAAGATCACCTATCTCAAATTTATGAGGTCTAACCCAATGATTATAGCTTCTGCTCATGCGTTGTTGATAGGCTTTGAGGTGGTTGTATGCAGCTTGTCATTTCTCATCAAGTAGTTCCAAGTCTTGAAGACATGATACTCTGTATGCTTCATCATCTATCAGATTATGCAACGAAACTCATAGAGATGGTATCTCAACCTCAATGGGAAGGATGGCTTCTGCACCATAGACTAGTGAGTAAGGAGTTTTGCTTGTAGGGGTTCGAATAATAGTTCGATACGCCCATAGTGCTGGATTTAATTGAACATACCAATCACGATCGGCATCATTTACTGTCTTCTTGAGGATTCTCAATATGCTCTTATTTGATGCTTCGTCCTGACCATTGCCTTGTGGGTAATAGGGAGTGGAAAAGCAGTGTTGGATGTGAAACCTCTCACAGAGTTCATGGACATCTTGATTCTTGAATGGAAAATTGTTACCTATGATGATGGACATGGGTACACCATACCGGCAGATGATGTAATTAAGGATGAATGAGGCGATCTTCTTGTCGGTGACTTGGGTAAGTGGAACAGCTTCAATCCACTTTGTGAAGTATTCGGTGGCGATAATAATGAATTTGTGGTCGTTGGATGAAGATGGATGGATTTTACTCTCAAGGCCCCATTGACAAAAAGGCCATGGTGTTGTGATTGGTTGCAATTCCTATGTTGGTGCATGTATCAGATCTCCATGAACTTGGCATTTCTTGCACTTTCTGACAAAGTAATAGGAGTATTTTTCCATAGATGGCCAATAGTATCTAGTGCGCAGGAGTTTCTTGGCTAGTGATGGACCGCTTGCATGAGCTCCACAAATTCCTTCATGTACCTCTTCCAAGGCCTTTGTTATCTCATCCTGTTCCAGACATCGAAGGAGAGTACCATCAAGACTACGTCGGTAGAAGGTTTCAACAATAATGGTATATCGAGCAGATTGGCAAATGAAGGTTTTAAGTGGGTTATTTGATTGGTTAGGAGGAAGTGTGTGATCGTGGAGGTAGGTGTAGAACTCACCGTACCATGGGGATTCGAAACCGATAAGATGACATATTATCTCAGATCCGGGGATATCATAAGTAGGAATCCAAAGTTATTCGACCAAGAACTTGTAGCATGTTGAATTCTACGGAAGATCTAGAAGAGATGCAATAGTAGCCATAGCGTCAGCGGCTCGATTCTAATCTCTTGGTATTTGCTCGAAGGTGATAGTAGTAAATGATGTCTTTAAATTGTCCACCATTTGTTTGTACGGCATGAGTTTGTCATCCTTGGTCTGATATTCATATGTTGCTTGTCAAATGACCAGCTGGGAGTCGCCATATACTTGTAGTTCTTGTAACTTCCATTGTATGGCTAGCCTAAGTCCTGTGATCAAGGCCTCATACTCTGCTATGTTGTTTGTGCATGGAAATGTGAGCTTGTAAGACTTCGAGATGCTATCACCTTGAGGTGTGATAAACAAAATGCATGCCCCCGAGCCATGTCTAATGTATGAACCATCAAAGTATAATTTCCATGGTTGTGTTGTTGTGATCATGAATATCTCTTCATCTGGAAAATTGGAAATGAGAGGATGATCACCTATGAGGGGAGCATCGGCCAACTGATCTGCAATGACTTGTCCTTTGATAGCTTTATAGTCCACATACTCGATGTCAAATTCACTTAGAATCATCACCCATTTGGCCAAGCGGCCAGTCAATGTTGCTTTGCTGAGTAAGTACTTGAGCGGATCGATCTTTGCAATGAGTTGTACCTTGTGTGTTAACAGATAGTGCCTTAATTTAGTGGCTGGCAAGATTACTACTAAGCAAGCTTTCTCAATAGGTGTGTAATTGAGTTCATAGCCAACCAGTGTGTGAGAGATGTAGTATATAGCACATTCTTTGCCTTCTACATTGTGTTGAGCCAATAGCACTCCTAATGTTGTATTAGTTGCTGATATATAAAGTAGTAGAGGCTTACTTAGATCTGGTGGGATCAGCAATGGTGTATTCATGAGATAATCTTTAAGCATCTAGAATGCTTGCTGGCATCTAGCATCCCACTGAAAGCGGATATTTTTGTGTAGCAGGTGTGTAAAAGGATGGTACTTATCTGCCAGTTGTGCAATGAATCTTTGGATGGACTGTAGCCGCCCTTGTAATGTCCTTAGTTGATTCATGTTCTTCGGAGGTAGCATGTCCATGATTGCTTTGACCTTTGTTGGGTTGACCTCAATGCCTTTGCTTGAGACAATGTATCCTAGAAGTTTCCCTGAGGTTACTCCAAAGACACATTTCTTTGGGTTGAGTCGCACATGATATTGTTCCAGTCTGTCAAAGATCTTCTCTAATATTTCTAGATGACCTTCTCTTGTGAGTGATTTTTCCAATAAGTCGTCAACATAATCTTCCATTATGGTATGCATCATATCATGGAAGATAGTGGTCATTGCTCGTTGATAGGTTGCTCTTGCATTCTTTAGACCAAAAGGCATTACATTCCAACAATATGTTCCCCATGGACATGTGAAGGTCATCTTATGTTGATCCTCTGGTGCAATCTTTATCTGATTGTACCCTGAAAATCCATCCACGAGTGAAATCATGACATGTCCTGCTATTAGGTCTACGATTATGTCGATGTTTGGTAGGGGAAGTCATCTTTAGGACATGCCTTGTTCAGATCTCTGAAGTCAGTATAGATATAGATGCCCCCATTTGGTTTGCCGATAGGCACAATGTTGAATATCCAATATGCATAATCAATTGGTCTAATAAAACCAACATCCAGGAGTTTCTTAAGTTCTGCTTTGACTAATACTAAAATCTGAGGATGCATCTTGCAAAGCTTCTGTTTGACAGGTTTGGCACCTGCTACTACGGTGAGATGATGCATGACTAAATTAGGATCAAGTCCAAGCATATCTGCATATGACCATGCAAACTTGATCTTACGCTTTTTGAAGAATTTGACAAACTTAGGTTGTTCCTCTCGAGTCAAAAGGGATACCAGATGTATGTGATGAGGAGTTTCAGGAGTCCCCACGTTGTATTCTTTTGTCTCTTCAATAAGGATTGTTGATCGTTCCTGTTGTGTACTAGAGGGGATAATGTCAAACCTTTCATCCTCTGGAGCCTCAGAGAGGTTTTCGCAATTGGATACGCTCTTTCTTTTTACTTTTGCAGGATCAAACAATGCCACAGTGTGGTTTTCACTGAAAGATCCATGTTTTATTGTTATATTTTTGCAGCTGAAAGGTTTGGCATCTGCCCCGAAGTATGTTGCACTATTAAGTTCAATGGCAAATCCATCTTTGTGATCCCCGCTTGGTATGTTATCTCGTAGTTCTAAAAATTCAATGATCACCTCATCATTTCGGAAATGGTCAAGACATGGGGGATTAGGTTGGTTCCATTCAATGAGTTCAGGATGGATAATAGGCATTACCTCATCGATTAGGTTAAGTTCATGAGATGTGCCAGTGAGGGTTAAGATGTTGTGGTGAAGGTCATTGATGGTACTCTCCCTATCAAAATCAAGTGTAGGATGTGACGTAGGCTCTAGGGAAGAAGTTTCCAGCTCAGGAACCCAAGAGGTCTTTATCTGTGTTTCTCCATAAACAGGGATTTCTTTGTGAGGTGGAGGGGGTGATGTGTCTTCCTCATCTGAAGTATTAAGTTGTACCAAATCAAATTCCCACTCATGTGAGTCAGTTTCTGAGTCATCCTCCAATAGCCAATTACTATACCATACTGGGATATCTTTTGAGTTAAAAACTACAGGTGTAATTGGTTGATGTACCTTGGAAGATGGAATGATTGGTGTTGCAGGAAGGATTATTGGGACCAGTGAATCCGATACGGGGAGTATCAGTGTTGTTGAATCTGTTGCTCCTGATGGAATTGTTGGTGTTGTCGATACTGTTGGGGGTTTTGGTACTGATAATGGTGCTATTGATGCAGTTGTTGTTGTTGATGGGGTTGTTGGTTTTATTGGTGGGATGATTGGTGTTGTGGATGGTATTGCTGGGATTTTTAGCCTCAATGGGGCAATTGCTATGGTTTTGGGTGTTTCTTTTATAATCAAAGGCAGCCTCTTTGTAGTAGGTTGATATAGAGGTTTGGTGGGTTTCCCTTTAAATCTGAGCTTAGGAATGATCTCCTTTTGAAAGCCTAAGCCTGTGTTATCTTTGGGTTTTAATTTCGGTTGCAGCGGCTCATGTCGCCCTTGCTTACAATGCCCTAAAGCACTTTGACCATCATATCCCATTCTTTGCATATTGAGAAGCCTTTTCCATATTGATTTGTGGGAAGCCTAGCTTGTAGAATGTCGGTGGTGATAGGATCTTTATAGATCCATTCTACTAAGTCTTCATCTCTGGTTTCTTATTCTTGACTCTTTCTAAGGATGAACGGTGTCAAAGTATATGTTGGCTTGATTAGTGGTGCTTGATGTATCTGTTGAGGTTTGCCATGTGTTCTAGGAGAAGTGGGCATTTGTCCAAAACAAAAGAGTTGGCTTAGATTGTACTCTCCAAAACCTTCTTCGGCTATTTTCATCTTGAGCTTCTCTTGCTTGGGTATAGTGGTGTTTGAATTGGAAAGAGAGGTTGGACTTACGTATGACGTGGAGGAGATGGCTTCTCTATTGTTGGGAACAGTAATCTCTAGTTGATGACTTATGTTATGACAATATGCAAAGGGGTTTGCATCGCCCAGGATCGTGATTTCTACACCATTATGTGGGAACTTTATACACTAATGGTAGGTGGATGGAACGACTTGCATGGCGTGTATCCAAGGTCTCCCCAACAACAAATTGTACGGCAGAGGAAGGTCCAGAACCTGACATATGATGTGTTTCACCACGGGGCTCACTCAGATTGGTAGTACAACAACTCCTTTGGATGAATGCTCTGCATCATCATAAGCTTTGATTGTGATCTTCTTGTGGGGATCCACTGATTCAATTGCATATCCCAATGCAGTGACTAATTGTACTGTACAAATATTCAGGCTTGCTCCATTGTCGATCAAGACTCGCTTGATCCTATGTTAGTTGATAAACCCTTCAATGTGGAGTGAGGCGTTATGAGGTTGTTGGAAGGATGTGTTGTCACTTTCAGAAAAAGTGAGACAAGGTGATGACCTTAGATTTCCGACCATGGCTTGGAACTGATCTGTATTTAGGTTTGTAGGGACTGATGCCTCTTAGAGAACTTGATCCAAGATTGTTTTATGAGATGGAGATAGGCGCAATAGCTCTAAGATAGATATTAGTGTGGGCATTTTATCTAATTGGTCCACAAGGTTATACTACTTTGGGATAGATGTGGTACCTTGTGGAGCTACTTTTATGGTAATATTATCGCGACGTGTAACAACATTGTAGTTGGAACTGGGATTTTTTATGGTAATAGTTGCAATTTGTTCACTGGCATCATACTAATGATTCACAGTGTAATTATACGCGGTTTGCGTATAATCAGTGGTATTTGTATTTCTCCCTGAAGTGGAAGGACCTCTTTGATCTTGTGATGGAAGCGGATTTTTGAACATTAGATGATCATTGTTTGTTGTCTTTGGGTCATGTCTTTCGATTTCGATATCACCTCGGTCAATAAGATCTTGAATAAGATCTTTCAATCTGTGACAATTGCTTGTCTTATGCCCTTTTCCTTGATGGAAATCGCAAAGTTCAGTATCCCTCCACCATGAAGGTTTGACTTGAGGTTCGTAATTTGATGTTTTGGGTAAGGTCACCAGATTTTGAGAAACCAATTGGCATAACACTATTTAAATGGGTTCCCCTAAGGGAGTGTATGTTCGCTTCGGTTTAAAATTTTGTTGACGTTGTCTAGGTTCTTCTTGAGATGTGTTGCGGCCTTGATTTGGAGGAGCAACTTTGTTATTCTTGGGTGGGGGGTTTTGTCCTACAAATCGGACCACGGGTTGTGCACTTTTGATAGTACGTGCATCCACAACCTCGTCATTGATGACGTTTTTATTTTTGTTCCAAAAGTTAGGCTTGCCACTATTGAAGTGTGGACGAGGGTTATCTTTTGGCTCATTGTAGATTTTGATAAGTCCTTTCTTGATGAGAGCTCGCTCACATTTTAAGCCTTTGGTGATCATGTCATTGAAAGAATATGTGTCTTTTACGTCTAGGTGAAATTCCATTTCTTCATTTAAGTTGGAAATAAATATTTCCACTAGTTCTTGTTCAGGCAACTAAAGAGAACGTCTGCTAGACATTTGACATCATCGTTATAGAAAGACTAAAAATAGTTTACCTGGTTTTTGTTTAGTGTTACATACATCAGCCATGGTGATATCACGTTCAATGTTGTGTGAGTAATGTGCCAGGAACTTCTAGATGAGTTCCTCAAATGTCCTAATGCCACCCGGTAATCGAGAAAACCATGATGTGGTTGTTCCTCCCAAGCTTTGGGTAAAAAGGTGCATTAGGTACATATCCTTGTATGCCACTTCGAGGCAAGCTGAATGGAATTCGCAAACATGATCACGAGGATCTCCTTTTCCTCTATACTTTTTGAACTTGGGTGTTTCAAACCCTCATGGAAAAGGTGGCATATGAAGATTCCTATCAAAGGGATAGGGACAAATGTCATTGAGTTAAAATTGATTAGTTTTCACGCCACTATGAAGTTGTTGGGCGAGATTTTCAACTTGTTGCCGCAACATTTCTATTTCATTTGGAGGAGGAGGAGGTGGGGGATTACCTTGATGAAGGTTGTATTTGATGTGATCTCGACCTCTTTCTTCCTCATTGCGACTTTGTTGTTCTCATGCTTGCCTTAGTTTTGCACCATCAAAGTCAGAGGGTAGTTTGGCTCCTTCTTGAGAAAGTCTTAAAAAGTGAGCATCAGCATTGCTCCTGAGTATTTCATCAAACAGTCGATTAAAGAGAGGGTTGTGTTGTGCCCTTTCTATTGTCGCAAGAGTAGGAGTACTTGGATTTTCGTCATTTAAGTTTCCTCCCAGGCCTTCTTGGAATTCATTGATATTGTCTTCCTCTTCTTTTTCAATTTCTATTTGTCTTGTTCTAGATCTGGTTTGAGCCATTTTGTTGACAAGTTTTTGTTGAAGTTGGGTGAAAATGATGATGAGTTGTTGATGAAATGAGAGATTGATGTTTGGTGGGGTGTTTTGCATATGGATCTCTATCACTAGGGTAGATGTTACCAAAGTTCTTTCTTGATTTGCTTGTTGTGTTTGATTGACAAAGTTTGATGTGATAAGGTTTAGAGAGATCTGAGATGTGTTACAGACCCAACTACCTAATAATGAGAGGATTCACTCATAGACTAGTTTTAACCTGCGTAGAAATGCCTCTAGGATGAGTTTATCCTAGATGTAGAGACACTTTTAAAAGTGATGTTTTTTGTGTTTGATTCAAGCAATATCGAAAATAGAATTTAGGACAAGAACCTCTGAATTTTTTGAGAGTTGAAATGGATTGATGATGTGAATGTGAGAATGGATGAGATGCTAGCTTCAATAAAAACTCTGTGTCACATAGGGGACAAATTCTTCTTCTTCTCTTTCAGGAGTTGGTGGTTCTTCCCGAGCTACGTTATATGTGATGCAAATGTCTAGAAAGAAGTTAGGGTTGATCTTGCCTCCTTTGTTCTTGTGATAACTCAAAGCGTGATATTGCATAAAAGATCGACAGTTTAATGACTCTTGATCAAACTCGTTTGATTTCCCTTGAAGATAGAGACGCATGTGACGTAGAAAAGCTCTATTAGAGACAAAGATTTGTCTATTAAGATAGAATAATTTCCTCCTTTTGATAAGATCCTTTGAGCTCAATGGTTTTTTCTTCAAGTTGATGTGTTGATGAAGATTCTTCTTTCTCAAGATGTGAAGAATGGTCATATAATTTGACACTTTTCGTTGTTTGTTTTTTGTTTTTGATCTTTTGTTGGTTTCTGAAAAATGTTTGTGTTGGATGAATTCTTGTTTTGGAATTGATTTTTTATTTTTCTTTTACAAGAAAACAAAGAAAGCACACAAACACAAGAATGTTGCCTCAAAAAGGCACAAATAAGTATGGATCTAGGTCAACCCAATCCTTGGAATTTTTATGACCCTTTCCTTTAAATGTATTTTAGGTGTTTTCCAAAGCCTGAAGTCAGCTCAATTTGCACTGTTCTTGACTCAAAATGAAAACACTTCAAACACTCTTTATCCCTAAGGTCAACTGGCCAGTTACAATAAGTTCATTCCACATCTTGATATTTCTTCGACTTTGGTACTACATACCTTATGAATCCTGCCGTGGAAGGTAAGGATGTGATATACTGAGTCTTGCATAAGCATAACAAATATACGATCCCTATGATGGGGGAGTCACCACTTTTATCGGGCTACAAGTAACCTTTCAAAAAGCTATGTTTCTACTCAAGGAAATATGTATGGTGAGTGTCTTGGGAGCAAAACCTTCTATGCTCTTG
This sequence comes from Cryptomeria japonica, assembly GCF_030272615.1. Lineage (NCBI taxonomy): Eukaryota > Viridiplantae > Streptophyta > Pinopsida > Cupressales > Cupressaceae > Cryptomeria > Cryptomeria japonica. The sequence goes on along the minus strand of NC_081407.1, from coordinate 288,693,321 downwards.
CACTGAATTTATTACAAATATCCTCAATCAATAGAATGGGTGGGCTACTACTTAAAGGTGTTTAGTAATTTTTGATGTTTTTGGACATAAGTTCATTCTGTAGTGACTCACTTAAGAGCCTTGTAACTTGTGGTGGGGCCCATTTGTCCTTTCGGCAAGTTACACTGTAGGAATAGCTATACCCAAGGCTACAGCTTTCACTCTCACCTGATTTCTATAGAGGATCGAAGGATTTACCGCGTGAGGTGATTCCCAAGAGTGATCGATCTCTTGGTAGGCCTCTCTTAAAAAGATAAAAATTGAGTGTTACTAACACTTTTCTCTTGCACCTAGGACCACGAAAGCCAAGGGAGAGGATAGTGTGTGTTATAAGTAGGACCACTCGACAAACTCTTTTTGCACAAGTGTGCCAAACACGAAATGCACTTGTTCTTTTTAACTTGTCATTGCAATGATGTTCTATCTAATTGGAGATATTGCTCCAATAGTCATGGTGTTCTTTTTATCCTTCAATGGCAAAATGTGTTGTAATCTAGGAATTGGAAATTCTGGTCAAATGAATTAAGAGCACGTTTTGCTTGAAGTAAATCGATTTGAGAACAACTTTGACAAATTGGGGATTTTTTTAACTTGCACAAAATTAAGTGTTGATGGTGAATTTTAGTTCAATGCAAGAAATAAAATTTGCCTTGTTGATTTTAAGAGCCAAAAGAATTTGTTCCTAACTTTGCAAAAAATAATTTTGTGTGTTTGTTTTTGTGATTCTTTTTCACTTTGAACAAGTGTGATTCTTTTTAGAGCTCTAAACAAAAGATGTGGTTCTTTTTAAAACTCCAAATGAAAGTGTAGTTGATTTTAACCCAAAAGGAAAATGAATTTGTTTTATCCTAACTTGAAAGACAAAGTTAGCAATATGAACAAATTTATTTCCTAAGCTAAAATTGCTAAAAAAAATCCTATTGTAGGGGTTAGTTAAAACCTGCACAAAAGATAATTACTTAGAAAAATCCGCATGTTTTGGTGGGCTTCTACAAGCCTAAAAATTTTGGTTTTCGGTTACAAGGAATTTTCTTACAACTCTCTGTTACAATAGCTCTACTTTGTGTGAAAACAGAAGCGCTATTTAACACGAAAGAGCAACAGTATAGACAATAGCACTAAAGTATCAATTTGCGAAGGCGCTAAACTGAGAACAAAAGTGCAAGAGAATGACCTGTGTGTCAATTAAAACATTCAAAAGTTAGTAGTCTTCAAAATGATTGCTCTTTAATTCACGTCGGGTTCACCAAATGATGCTTTGTAAAAAGGATTAGAAAATCTGTTCGATGACAACACACACAAGAGCACAAGAAACAAACATTAGTGTTAGCAACAAAAGATTACCGTAAACAGGCATATCAAGAGAGATATTAAGCATGAAATAGAAAGCATACAAACATAGAATAGATAAACTATACTCCTCCAAATGCTAATCAAGATGCTCATAGTTTCTCCTCTCTTGTTCCTCTCCTCTCCAAGTTCCACATGAGTGCAGCTCTCAGTTTTTAGCACTAGCCATGGATGCCATATGGAGATTCAAGATGGTTGAATATAATAAACAAATGCTATGCAAATGTAGATAGTGATGCTATGAAAAAGCTCTATGCTAATACCAGTATAACAACAATACTCTAATGCTTCCTTCTTTGCTTGAGGAGAAGGATTCTATTTGTAGAAGAAATGGGGAAATGAAGGGTTAAGATTGAGCAATCTTAACAAGGGTTAGGACTGAAAGATATTCAATCCATGTGAGACTTTCAACCCAATCCCATGTTGACAAGTGTCACCATGAGGAGGCTTGAGAGGAGAGATAAGGAGCATTAAATCTTGAGGGGACATGATGGTTACCCTAGGGGGTTGGGTTAGGGTTAGGTTAATGGGTATTCCTTTTATCCAAGGGATAAATGAATGTGCAAGGGTTAAATGGTTACCTTTGTCAAAGAAATAAATGCTTTGAAGAGACCCATGAGTCAAAAGGATGGTTAAGTTAGAGGAAAGTCTCTAACCAAAGGTAAAAGGTGAGTTAACCATAAATGGTTATGTAAGAGCCTTTAATTGTTTGGAAGACTTTAGAGGTTAACCATTTGAAGACATAAAGCCTTTAATGGTTATTGAAGACTTTGGAGGTTTTTGAGAAGTGACTTCCTTTTATTTAGGAATGCAATAATATTTAGGGGGTGAATTAGGCTAATTAGAAGGAGTTAGAAGAATCTAGAAGGGATTCAGGCATGCAAGTGGATTTTGTAGGAGAATACAAGTGGGAGGAATTTTGGGATTTTCAATTAAAATAAAATCATTTATTTCAATTAAATGGTGTAATTTGTATTTGGATAGATATTTAAATAAATATTAATTTATTTAAATGTGAATGTGAATTTTGGATTTAAATAAATATTAATTTATTTACATGAGAAAAGGGAAGATAAAGCATTTAAATGCTTGAAGACTTTGAGGGAAACCATTAAAGGCTTAAGAAGACTCTAGAAAGAAGCCATTAAGTTTGAAGACTTTAAGGGAAGCCATTAAGTGTGAAGACTTTAAGAGAAACCATTAAAGGCTTAAGAAGACTATAGAAGGAAGCCATTGAGTTTGAAGACTTTAAGGGAAACCATTAAAGGCTTGAGAAGACTCTAGAAGGAAGTCATTAAGTTTGAAGACTTTAAGGGAAACCATTAAAGGTTTCAAGTGGGTGAGGATAAATAGGATTTTAAATAAATAATTTATTTAAAATAGTTGTGCAACTTGCATTTGTAGGAAAATACATGTGGGTGGAGGATAAAGGTGATTTAAATAAATATTAATTTATTTAAATGTGAGAGATGGGATTTTGAGGGATTTAAATAAATATTAATTTATTTAAATGTGAGAGAAGATTTAATTAAACAAATATGATTTATTTATTTAGTTAATGGTTTGAATTTGGTTAAGTGAATTAAATCAAATAAATTGAATAATTTATTTAATTAATAGGAGAAGGGGGTTAAGATGAATTAATTAAATATTAATTTAATTAATTATTGATTGATGGTTAAATAATCAAATAAATACTAAATATTCATTTAATTAAGTGGACAGATTTATGTGACTACATTATCATATCATTATTTTTTTATTTTATATTCGTTCTTATCTTTTCAATCTCCCATAATTTGTAATATTATTTTCAATCATTAGAAGAATATAAGTTAAGTATGCTAAAAGATATCATATTTGCTCATTATTCCACTTTAAAATTATATTATTATTATTATATTTTATATTTCTATTAAACTCTTCAATCAAAGGAAAAAAACTATGAAAATTATATTATTATTATATTATCATATCATTGTACTATTATTACATTATCATACCAATATTAGATTGAGATAATTATGAAGTTAATTGGAAATAAAGAGAATCGATTGATCAGTTAAATTCAAAATAATAATAATTAAGAAGTAGAAGTGAAGATATAATTCTATGCCTTCAGTAAAATAAAAAAATAAAATGGTATCTGAATTCAACCTAAAAAGCATTACTTCCCATATATGCCACAACTTGTATTGTATGATATACACATCATTTCTTCATTTTCCCAAAAGATTGTAGATTTGCACCATCCGGTCATGCAATCTTTTGTATACCATTCGACCATTACATTCCATGACATTTTGTCAAACAAGTTTTGAGCTTCATGTCCACGCTTTTCATCTTGTATACAATGCAACCTTTCATTCCTATATATAGTAGTCCTTGTACATTTTTTATGATTCTACACTTAGCATTATTGCTTTCCTTTATGCTCTATTAGATGTTGATAATTGATCCAACGCTTGATTTCCATAGAGACTGAAAGAATACTTGAAATAATTGTAGGATTTGGCTTTACATCTCCCAATTGCATTTGCTTGAAGGTTTCTAAATCATTTACAACAAATGTACTTTGTATGTGTATGTGTCCTACATTTCATTCGATCATATTTCTTTGTAGCATTATGTCAAAAGTTCATGCAATGTTGTTATTGGCTTAAATGTTCTAATTAGATAAAACGGGATAGGGTTTGAACCCCTTACATAACAATCATCCAAGAGGAACAAAAGGATCTCACCACCAGTGAAGTGAAGAATAATGATTGCGGTAAGAGATATTTGATCTAATAAAATGAAATATTTAGTTGATAAACATTCAATTGTATAAATTACAAATTGTTGGGAATCAATGTTTGAAATACATGAATTGAATATTTCCCAAATGGAATTGATAAACTTGATTAAATATGTGATTTATTATAAAAAGAACTTTAAAAGATACTATAGATTTAACTCGCAATGTGTAATTTATAACCTATGAATCTTAGGTGGCATGTATTGACACAGAGGAAAATGATGCGTTGACCATGCTAGATGGTATTTTAACAATAGCTCAAACCTTGTGATGAAGAGAGAAATGATTAAGGAAACTACTTGAATTTAATATTAAATTTGAAATCAAGAAAAGATGAATAGATCTTCTATGTTGTAAATCCAAATTCAATACTCTTATTTTTTTAAAGAAGAGATTTTCATTTTGCCTAGGTGTGTGTAATAAAACTTGGTAGACAATATTGTTTTATGTGAGGTTGATGCACAATACATGCAGTGGTTCATCTTGGTAAAAGGCTTTGAATAGATAAATAACATTTACATAATATTGACCTTGGATGAATGTGAATGTATAAATATATATAATGTTGGAGGCAAATTAGACTAATAAAATAAACATTATTATTTTTGTTTACTTAGATACACACATCACAAATAGTTAGGGATTTGTACAAAGAGGGTAGGGATTTGTACAAAGAGGGGGGAGTAAGAAGTGTGGATGCTATAAGCTTCTACAATTGTTTGGGGTTTTGTGATTAGTATCATATCTTGTAGTTTTACTATGTATGTCATGAAATCAACATTTAGCTTTCTTTAATCTAAGTTACATAATTGATCCATAACTTACAGGTTCTTGGAATAAGAGTTAGTGCATTATTACTTTTTAGGATAAAATTTGTATATCCAAACTATTTTCAGTTGGTTTTATGTCCATTGTGAGTGATTTTATTATGCTTATTATGTTTATTCCAAACTAACATTTGTATTTATTTAACATAAGCTACATTAAGAATCATATTCTACGTGTTGCAAAATCAATTTCGTAACTACAAGATATGATATCTAGATGAGTTAAAATATTTAAGGAGGAAACATGTGGACATGTTTATAGGTGGGATAATTTTTCAATTTTTTATTATGTTTGAATAGATCATTATTATTGAATTTGAATTCAAATTCAAATTCAAATATCTTGGAACTCTATGAAGTACTTTATGAATGGTCCTAATGTATTGTTGTTTTCTTTTATGATACTAGTAATTTTTTTTTTACTATATTTATCTATTGTACTTTGATATTGGACTTGATCAACCCAATAACATTGTACATGTGCTTTATATTTTAAAGTAAAAGAGGATACTCATGTAGTTTGGAATGCATAATTACCATCTTTGACTATATTTTGAATGATAAGTGATTACATATTATGGAATATACATATCATTCACTAAATAATTCTGATGTCAACACATGATAATGCTTTTATAAAGTTAATGTTGGAATTACATTAAAATTGTTAAAATATATTTTAAAGAAAAGGGGATGCATGAGTGGAAGTTGATAAAGTTGATAAAGTTGAATTATATTAAATTAAATATATAGAATAACATTAGCTTATTCATTTATAAATTTGTTAAATTTTATAAGAGATATTTATAGTTTTCATCATAATTTTGACTGGAAAAGTGACTTCTACTAAAATTATTTGTTAGCGTAAGTTAAAAAGATAGGTGTATGAATTTAAAAAAATGAAAAGAATGTAGACAAAGTAAAATATATAGAAACACAATGGAGTATGAAAATTTTCAATGTCAATGATTTCATTTATTCATTACATTTTTTTTGAGTTGTGATGTAGATGCATCTCTTTCAATTGAGGTTAGCAAATAAATTACAAGGGGAGAAATGTTATATTACCTTTTCCCCAAGAAAAAATAAATTTATGAAATAACCCTTTAGAGTTAAAAGGGAGATAAAAGAAATAAAGGCTCTTATGATCCTTTGGTTAAAAAAACTATTAATAAATAATATTTAAAAAAACTTTAAAAGGGGTGAGGAATAATTATTTATTTAAATAATTATTAAAGGAAACATTTTCCAAAGAGTGTGATGGTTTGGAAACTACCCTTTAAAAGGTTATATAAAGCATTCATGTGAGACTTGGAAGGGGGCGTGGATATCACACAAGGAAGAACGAGGTCACTTGGTGAACTAAGGGCATTAGGGGAAGGGGGCCCATGGAGTGTGTCCAACTCAAGGTACAAAGTACACTTGAGTCTATCCTAGTTAGGGCTTAGGTAGTGGCACTCATTTTGAACATTGTTCTCGATGGAACCAACACTTGTGTAGAGCAACATAGTGTTCTTTATTCCTCCTAAATGTGTCATAGCTATGAAGCCCTAGAGCACTAAAGTCTTCTTAAAGTGAAAATGACCTTTCCAAGTGCTCAAGATATAGATAAGCATTTGTAACCCTTGATGATTAAAGACATTGAGAATGTGATACATGACTTTAGTGATAATATAATGAGTTATGTGATTGTATCATTCATTTTAACTTGTTAGTTCTTATAAATTATCACACGTACTATGCATTCCTATTTATATCCATTTGGATAACATTATATATTGTAAATTATATTAACTCTAGAATTAATCATTGTATTAATTCTAATACAAGTACTTAATTAATGGTTAGAGAAAAGTGACATTATGGTAAAGATGGAGAAGTTTATTGTGGGGTGAGGAAAATAAAACAAGTTGAAAAAAAAGATAGATGAATCAAAAAACAACAAAGAATTTTTTAGTACTCATAAGTCTCCAACTGATGCAACATTTTAGATACCCAAGTTGTATAATGTAGGAGCATCTAGGGGTGCAGGTGTAATCTCGTATCACCCAAAAATATTTCTAGTATTTACATTGGTTTTATTTAGTTTTAGTATTCTACAATTTCAATAATAAAATTTAATTGTTACCATTGGAAATGAGATTTATTGTTACAATTGATGAGTCATAGTTGTATGGTTCTTTTATAGATAGTTTGCCATCTTCAGGGGTTTATGTATTTGTTGATGGACTTCATAAACATACTTTAATCGACCTTATATGCCTGTTTTGATAAGTCTTATTATCTGTAGTTGAAACCTTTATTTTGACAGAACCATGAACCTTATAAATGCAATTATAAGTATTTACTATTTTTATGAGTGACTAATGAATATGTTCAAAATAAATGATCATGATGTGTGGATGGAATGTTGATGCAGGGACTTCGCGAGGTCATAACTTTTGACTCGGTTGTCCGATTGGGCTGAAATTTTACGTGGGCGTAGATCTTGAGGAGTTGATTGGATTCAAATTTGCAGGGCCGTATTCCTTCATCTAAAGCCTCAAAATTGGCTTTTACTTTCTTTTTCGATTTTTTAGAAAGTTGGTTTTTTAGTTAATTTTGAGCTCGTAATCTTTTTGAGATTAGAAAGTTTGTTTTTTATGTCGTAGGAATGTTTTTTAGATTTATAGAAGATTTCATGATTTTTGGGATAGATTTGAAAATTTCCTTAAATGGCAATTTTCGGATTTTGTAAAAATCTGCCCAAAAAGGAAATTTTTGGTGATTGTTTAAAATAGGGAATTTTTCATTGTAATGGTAGAATGGTTGGAGTTGCAGAAGAATAATGAAGAATATTTCCTCTAGACTTGTGTTTATTTTGATTATTTTTTGTTATATTGGTTATGTTTTAACTAGCTACATCAAATGTTTTATCTAACCTTTGTGTGGCAACTGTGTGGAATGGTCTTTATGAAGGAACGGGGTCTCATTCATAGCGACAAGGTAACATGGACAAAGGATGGACAACAAGGCAGGAAGAGTTCAAAAATCTATTGAAAACTTGTTCGCTATTGTCCTTTCTTAATAAGGAGTCTACAAACTAATTATGATCTATTAGTAAAGACTGTTAGTTGTCATGAGGGATGTTAGAGAGGATATAGGGAAAATCTACAAATGTTCAAAGAAGGGCAAGAGTCCTGATTATCTTAGCTTTTCTAGATTTTCTGAGTTTTAAATAAAGCTTCCACCTAGATAGTAGGAAGTGGAGCGTATGTTCTGGATTGTTGTTAAGGATGAATGTAATAAATCCTTGGCCCATTTCTGTATTAGTTAGTTCTTAATTTCATATTAAAGTAATGTTATGATGTTGAAGTTGATTCATGAATAAAGAAGAGTATCTACTTTCCAAGTTAATATGGCATTTCTGATATGGTTGTGGTCTTAATCAATTAATTTATGTTATAGTTCTTATTCCAGGAGACTCATCCAAGGGGCTCACTTGGTGAGAATTTTGTATGGTTGTCTTTTATGCACTTTGTTCTTTAATTTGTTTAGTTTTGTTTCATTCACTTGCTCGATGTTTGTTCCTACAGCCACAGTCTGTAACTTTGTGAATGTTCCTGTAGCCACGGCAAGGTATAATAGTTATTTTTATACAAGTTGAAGAATTGGCATTTTGTTAGCAAAAATTAATGTTATCTTTAAAGTCGTGATTTCAAGCAATTTCCTTTTCTAAAAATAATTGTTTAGTCACTTTCAATTGTCTAAAAATAGGATAGATGTGTTCCTATATGTTCTTAGTGCATATACTTTGTAGTCCTATTTCAAGTTCCACGTCCTCGAATTGATAAATAAATGAGTCAAGAGAATGGAATTCTAATAGCTTCTCAATGGAAACTTGGGTCTCTATTCTAAGTACTTATTTGTGTGTTATATCCATCATTTTGCATCCACATTTTTGGTGTCGTTGCCGGGGATGGTGACAAACTGAGAGTTTATAGGAACAATAGGATTTTTTTTGTCAAAATAGTATATTAGTAGCATTTCATCTTTAGTATAGTATGTCATTTATGTTGTTGAATGCAACACATATGTTAGCCTTTCAAAATCAGTATGCATCGAAGAAGAAGAGATCCCTTTGGGAGATTCCTTCCTAATTTGGATAACTCTGACGAATATCCACTTGAAAATCCCACTGAGCCAGAACTTGATCATTTTGTGCAACTCTTTGCAAACTTAGATAACTTAATTGATCCACAAAAACCATCACCTGACGAAGATCTAACTGCTACATTAGTTGTTTACCAAGGCATTATGGCTGGCAGAGGCAGTGGTGGAAATAATCCACCCCCACCACCTAAACTAACCTTCAAATTTCCCATACCTCCATAGGGAGCCAATGCTAATCTGAAAAACATACGTCCTACTCTTCCTCGCTTTTATGACCTTATTACAGAAGATCCAGATACCTTTCTCTTTGAATTTGATGCCCTATGCAGAAGTTATGATTACACTACAGATGGACATCGCCTCAAATTATTTCCATCCACCTTGAAGGATTCTTCTCTCCAATGGTTCATGTCTTTAGGAGAAGATTTTGTCACTGAGTAGGACAACATGAAAGAAAAAATCATTAAGAAATACAAAGATTATTGTAGGGGAACTGATATGAGGGGAGATGATATTTTCAGGATGCAGCAAAAAGATTAAGAGTCCCTAGAAGATTATGTAGGAAAGTTTCTCTTTTGTCAGAAGAAATCCCAAAATAACCAGCTAAGTGAAGATTCACAAAAATTGGTCTTCTTAAGGGGATTCAATGAAGAATGTATAGATTTTCTCAACCTTATGGTTGGAGGAGATATTACTCAAGCTACATGGAGTGACTTACAACTACTCTGCCGGAATTATTCAAGAGCTACATTAAGAAAGCCCAGAGGATCCAAGTACATTGTCATCAGGAAACAAATCTATCTTTGGAGTTTCAAAAATGGAGTTGACCAATCTGCTCAAAGATTTCAATAGGACATCATCAACAATATGGCCACACAAATTGACACTCTCCCAGCCAAACAGAAACAAGAAACTGCAGAAGCAATGTTGTCTGAATTCTATCCACATTGTAGACAGAAGAAAAAGGAGTGATGTAAAAAGCTAGCTAGTATTGACAACAGAATGCATCAACCGAACTTTCATCAAATTGAGGATGATGAAGGATAATTTTTGAAAACCATGGGTTCAAAGACAAGGTATGCCACTTGATTCTTTATCTTTTAATGGTCCATATTCATATGTATCCAATAATCAACGGTGAAACCAATATCCTCCTAATATTGGCAATTCTGGGAACCCTCAATGGAACTATCAACCTAATTCTTGGTCTAGACCTTAAGCTCAATGGCAGCCACCTCAAGGAAAATGGAAACCACCTCAAGTGAATTGGCAAGCTCAGCACCCTAGCTGACCCCAACAACAACCTTGGAGTAGACAACAATGGCCTAACTAGGTTAATCCACCTCCAACCTCTCAGCCAGTTATTATGCCATGTGCAAATGATCCACCAAGACCTACACAACTTCCTACCTAGCCTACTCCTAATCATAACAATAAACCACAACAACAACCTATGTATTTAGTAGAGTTTAACCAATGTCCTGCCTACTAAGTTAATATCAGTGATGTTCATATAAGATCAGGAAAAACTTTGCAATCACCAACTACTCCAGTAATCACAGAGTTAACCAATGAGGAAGAAATAGTTGAACCAACCCTAGTTTTGACACCTAATGATCCTAAGGATCCAAACCCTCCATTCCCTTGAAGATTGGCTCAACCAAAATATTTTCCTAAGCCAACATTTGATTTTCTAGATCAGCTTAAGCAAGTCTCCATAAAAATTCATCTTTTTCAGGCCATTAAGGACATACCTATATATAGCAAAGCTCTTAGGGAAGCTTGTTTAAATAAACCTATATGAAATAAAAAAGACTCTATAACAGTTCATGTTTTGGGTAAATTAGCTAACATCATGCTGGGAAAAGTGATCATTTCGAAGTACTCAAACCTTGGTAGTCCAGTTGTTTCAATTATGATAAATGGAGTCATGATTCAAAGTGCTCTCATAGACTTAGGAGTTGTTATTAATGTAATGACCAAGGAGATTATGCAAAGTCTAAATTTGGCCCATATAAGACCTACTCGTACAATACTCAAATTAGCTGATAGTTCCACAATTAAACCAGATGGTATAATAGAAGACATTACAGTAACTATTGAATCTTGGGAGTATCATACTGATTTTATGATTCTATCACCTAAGACTACTTTGGGAGACTATCCAGTTATTTTGGGAAGGCCTTGGTTGGCTATTGTAGATGCTTATATTGGTTGCAGATATGGGAACATTACTATTTCAAATAGAGATGGTACAAAAAAATTGACACTCTTTCTGCCTGCTCAACTTCAAGAAGAATCAGAGAACTTTGTTTGGCCTAATTTGGGAGATGAATCTAAAGAATATGCTAAATATGTGGTAAGACTTATGATGATTGATAGAGGTCCTCTTCTCCGTCTCTATGATGAAGATCATCTATTGATACAAGTATTGAATAATACATGTACACCAGAAGCTCCAACAAAAGACATTATGGGTAATTCTAAATGCTCTTCAAAACAGCTATTACAAACATTTGATTTGCTTACTCCAACATTTCTTCACACCTTTTACCTCAAGAAGTCAAGCTACCTAGTGTGAATGAAGCCTCAATGAAAGAAATGACTAAACAAATTGAAGTGGCAACTGGAAAGCAACTCATTATTAACAATCAACTCTTAACATAGCAAGAGCGGTCATTGAGAGAATTGATGCAGGAAAAGCAATATGCCTTTGCTTGGGATTATACTGATATGGTGGGCTTAGATCCTAAGCTATGTACTCATAGAAATTACATTCAAGAGAACACTAAGCCAATCAGACAACCTCAGAGAAGAGTTCTTCTAGCCCTTAGAGAAATTGTGAAGACAAAATTACAAAAGCTATTGGATGTTGGATTCATCTACCCCATCTCAAACAATCAATGGGTTTCACCATTGGTAATTGTTCCTAAAAAGAATTGTAAATGGAGAGTTTGTGTAGATTACAGAGAATTGAACAAAGCTACCAAACAAGATCAGTTTCCACTAACTTTCATTGATCAGGTACTTGACTCTCTAGTAGGTAAGAAATATTTATCATTTCTTGATGGGTTTAGTGGTTATAATCAGATACAAATTGCACCAAAGGACCACAATAAGACATCTTTCACTTGTCCCTGGGGAAATTATTCTTACTTTGTCCTTCCATTTGGGTTATCTAATGCTCCAGCAACATTTCAAATAGTAGTTCTACGTATTTTTATAGATATCTCACACAATTGTATGGAGATCTATATGGATGATTTCACCACATATGGTGATGAATTTAAAGAAGCACTTGATAATCTATCTAAGGTGCTACAAAGGTGCCAATATCATAATTTGTCCCTCAATAGTGATAAATGCTTTCTTATGATGCAAAAGGGAGTAGTCCTAGGACATAACATTTCAGCCAAAGGAATTCAGGTGGACCCTGCTAAAAATGAGGCAATTCAAACTCTTCCAGTCCCTATCAAGCAAAAAGATGAACATAGTTTTTTGGGGCATGTTGGTTACTATAGGAGATTTATCAAAAAAAATAGTACCATTGCAAGCCCTTTGTATGGTCTTTTGTTAAAAGATGTTGATTTTAAATGGACACCATTGTGTGACAAAGCATTTCAAGAGCTCAAAATAGTAATCACGCAGGCACCAGTCCTACAAGGCCCCCAGTGGAACCTGCCTTTCTATATATATAATGATGCCTCTAACCATACAATGGGAGAAGTTTTTTCTCAAAAGAAGGAGATTTAGAAAATACAGTCAATTTGATTAGCAAAAATTTGTAGGGAGTTGAACTCAATTACACTGTCAAAGAAAAGAACATGTTAGCAATCATATATACTCTCAATAAGTTCAAACATTACATTACAAGATACCAAGTCTTTGTTTATACTAATCATACAGCAATAAGATACCTTTTGAACAAGTCATTTATTTCAGGAAGGCTGGCAAGATGGCTTCTCTTGATGCAAGAATTTGATATTACCATCATTGACAAACCAGGAAAGACAAATGTTGTTGATTTCTTATCCAAAATTACGCATCAACTTGATGAGCCTAAAATAGATGACTCTTTTACAGATGAGCTTCTATTTGCAATCACAGTGCACATACCATGGTATGGAGATATAGCTAATTACTTAGTTATGGCCAAGAGGACAGCCATCAAGATACTTAACACATGATATTATTGGCCTACTCTACATAAGTATGCAGCTAACTATACTAGAAAATGTGATAGATGCCAGAGGATGGGGCGCCCATCAAAATCAGGTGAGATGCCATTGTATCCATGGGTAGTTGTTACCCCATTTGATAAATGGGGTATGGACTTCATTGGTCCAATTGATCCTCCATCTAATGGAAAATTCTACATCTTAGTTTGTACCAACTACCTAACTAAATGAGTTGAAGTCAAAGCAATGAAACATGCTAGGAACAATAAAGTTGCAGAGTTCCTGTATGAGGATATATTTACCAGATATGGAGTACCTCGAGAACTTGTAACTGATCAAGGTACACAATTCACATCTAACCTGTTTGCCTGTATGATAGAGGAATATAATATTAGACATAAAAAGTCTACACCCTATCACCCTTAGGCCAATGGTCAAGATGAAGTGACTAACAGATAAATTGAGGCGTTCCTCAACAAAACAGTTGTACTGTACAGGAAAGATTGGGCAAATTGCCTCCCAGAAGTAGTCTGGGCCTACCGAACGTCATGGAAAATAACAATAAGGTTTACACCTTTTGAACTGGTTTATGGTAAACATGTAGTCATGCCCATTGAATTTGAGCATAAAACTCTATGTACAACAGTACAATTGGGTATGCAATTGACAGAGGCACAACAAGAAAGAATATTGCATCTAAATCAGTTGGATAATTATGGAACTGAACATTGCAGAATACACTTTTAATCCAACAACATCGCATGAAGTGGCATGATAAATACATCAAACCTAAAACTTTTCATGCTAGAGACTAGGCTTTATTGTATGATTCAATATTTAAGGATAATTTGGGGAAGTTACAAACAAGGTGGCTAGGCCCTTTTGAAATTGAACAAGTGTTTGATAATGGTGCAATCAACTTGGCCACTATTGATAATGCACAATTAAAATTGCTTGTCAATGGCCACAAACTCTGCCTATATCATAAACCAAGCACTAAGGAAGAGTTTCTTCAACAGTTTCAACCACTTCTGACTCTTCCTGCAGCCACTGAAGGTGAGCCTCCAGGTCCACCATTTACTTGATGACAGTTGTCAAAAACTCATAATAAACACTCCATGTCTACCTAGAGTTTCTTTCTCCATTTCATTCCACACCATCTCCATCTCATTCCACTTTCTTGTATTTCATTTCATTTCTGCCACCATAATTCTTCTATGAACATTTCAACAATATTTTTCTCTTATATCGCACGTGCCAACACAAGTCAGAACGTGCCACAATCACATCACAAAGCATGTACTATTTACACTTTCATGATTACAACTTTTGCTTCATTTTTTTTTTTCATTTCATTCAAATTTTAAAAATTATGATTGCATTATGATGTCCTACCCTTACGCATGTGTGCACACTACATCTATACATAGTTGGGGGGGTAGGGAATTTATTGTGAGATAAGGTATTACTATTGATGCTCTACTAAATGGACAAGGTTAGCAAATGACAAACAACACAAGACACAAGAAAATCGTTAGTGTTAGTCAATCAAAAACTAATCTAAACAGGCATATCAAAAGAGATACTAAAATCATGCTAATATATCTAACAAATGAAACAAAGATAATAAGGCATCTCCAAATGCCTCTTAGCATGCTCTTAGCCACTTCTCCCTTGTTCTTCTCCTCTCCAAGTTCCAAAATAGTGTAGCTCTCAGCAGCTTTTTGCACTATGGATGCTTATGGAAGATTGAGATTTTAGTATTGTGCTTCAAATGTAAAATGAAAATCTAAAATACTAGATGTTATTGAAATGATTGATTTTAACCAAAATAACAAGATTTTAGTTTTCTATGCTAAATGCTCTCTAAAATGCCTATAGGTTAAATGCATACAAGTTTTCAGGATCTTGATTATGAAGAAATGGGTTCTATTTATAAGAAAAATGGAGCAATGGATGGTTGAGATTGAGCAATCTCAACAAGGGTCAGGATTGAATGATTTCAAATCCATGTGAGGGCTTTCAACCTAATCCCAGGATGACAAGTGTCAATGTGAGATAGGTGGAGAGGGGAGGGAATAAGCATTAAATACTTGATATGACCTTGGGAATTAAAGTCAAGGTTAGTTGAATGAATAAACTCTTTATTCAAAGAATAAAGCTTTTATCCAATAGATAAACTCTTGTGCAAATGTAAAAAGGATAAATATGGTCAAAACAATAAATGTTTGGGGAGACAAGTTTGAAATAACCATAAATGGTTATGTAAGAGCCATAAATGGTCATGTAAGAGCCATTAGTGGTCTTGGAAGACTTTAGGGGTTAATTTGTTAAACACACAAAGTATTAAATGCTTTTCAAAGACTTTTGAAGTCTTTGAGAATTGATTTCATTTTGCTTAGGAATGTGACAATAATTAGGGGATGGATTAGGCTAATTAGGAAGGGGTTAGAAGAATCTAGAAGGGGATTTAGGAATGCAATTGGATATGGTGGGTGAGAGAAAATAGGACTTTATTAAAATAAAAATTCATTTATTTCAATAAATGTGTGCAAGTTGCATTTGTAGGAAAATGCAAGTGGGGGGGATAATGATTTAAATAAATATTTTTATTTAATTTATTTAAAAAAGGAAAAGGGGATTTTAATTAAATAAATAGATTTTATTTATTTAATTGATTGTGAATTTGATTTAATGAATTAATTAAAATAAATTGAATAAATTATTTAATTAATAGGAGAATGTTTGGAGATGAATTAATTAAATATTAATTTAATTAACTGATGGCTAGTGGATTTTTTAATCAAATAAATAGCGAATATTTATTTAATTAAGCTGGACAGATTTGTGTGACTACATATGCCCCTATTTGAGATGGTACGGTTTATCGCGTCGTTTCAAAGAAAGAAAAACTGGTGTGAAGAAATGCCCCATAAAATGTAAATTTAATGGGTGGTATGCCCCCTCGAGAGATGGGCCGAATTTTTTTGAAAAATCGGGCGATCTCTCGAAAAAGAATGAAAATTGGTAGGGTGTTAGAAGAGAAGAAGTGAGCAATACGGGTGAAAAATAGAAGAAATCGGGGGGGAAATGGAGAAATGGGGGGCTCGGGAAGTTCACGGGGACCACAGCGGTGAGTGGGGGGAAGTTACGGTGACGACGAAGGGTATAAATGGGGTGAAAGGAATGAAAACAGGATCATTTGTGACCGTGACCAGTGTGAAACTAGAGCTCTAATAGTGATGTTTGGAGGAGCAAGCAGCAGTCAGGATGCCAGTACCGATTACAGAGCACAGATTTGAGCGAGTCTGACGGTTCCAGCGGCCAGACGACTATGGACCAACGGTACGTAAATTGGAATTTTGAATTTTTAAGCAGTTTTGATAGGCTTTTTGCTGAGTCTAAGTCAAGTCGGAGCAAGAGCGCTGAAACTATGGTTTTGGCACTTTTGCTCAATGAACTAGTGCTATGGTGCCGCAATGGCACTATTGGCCTATTGTATGAGCACTTTTGAAATGTTTTAGTGCTATTGTATGCATGTTTAGGTGCTATTGATTAATAAGTGCTATTGAGTGCTTGATTGAGCGCTATTGCTCTTAATTAGCGCTATTGTGCAGTTGTTTTAGCGCATTTGTAGTTTGAGCGCTAGTGGATAGATGATTGAGCACTTTTCTTAGGGTTGTAGCGCTATTGTTGAGAAACTAGCGCTATTGTTTAATAAGCGTTTTTGTTTTAGGATAAAGAGATGCCCTAGTTTGGATGAAGAAAATCTCTAGATGCCAATGATGGATGGATGGCGATGTGAAGTGGAAGTTGTTTTGAACCATAGCAGCCTGATGAGACTTAGGTCAATTTTAGGATAAATGTCTGTTGAAGTCTAGGTGGCCATGATTGCTTACTTGTTGAGACCCGAAGATACTTGATCAAAGTATCTGTTGATAGTCTAGGTTTAAACTTAAGAAAGTTTGAAAACAAAACAACTAATGGTGATTGATGAATGTCCAAGTGTAGGAGGAGCTAGACGTGTTGCATTTACGCGAGACACATCCTGCGACACAAGGGTTGCAGGATCGATTGACAAAGGCGAAGATTGATTGTATTGCTACTACTGGATTGTATGAGGTGATGCACATGCTCATGATTCGGATGAATCACGGTTTGATCACAGCGTTAGCTGAGCAGTGGCACAATGAGACGTGCACCTTCCATCTGGCACAGGGGGAGATGACAGTGACCCTAGAGGATGTGTGACGCATCCTGCGGATTCTGATTCGGGGGGAGCTGGTCACATATGACAGATCCTGGGGGACCCTAGCAGTTCAGAGGTTTTTGATGAGGATGTTTTTATTGATGATGGCTCTATTGCCTGGGAGGAGATAGCGGCGTTATATGAGCCTCTTCCAGTAGTCTTATCAGGTATCATGGGAGAACTTCTTTGTCCAGACAGGTGATCACATGGTTTGGCCGTGGGATGGGGGCAGGTGATCGAGATAATGATTACTGAGAGGACCCGATTTGCGTGGGGGTCGTGCGTACTGGCACACCTGTACCAGAAGCTTCATGAGGTGGTCTACCGGGGGAGGGGTTCCTTAGCAGTGGGCGTGACGCTTCTACATATTTGGGCCTGGGAGCACCTACCAGTGACTCGACCAGTGAGTCTGAGGTTCTGCATAGTAGATCAGCCATATATGTTCATGTATAGCGGAATGATGAGTCAACCCCACCTGGGGAAGTTAGAGTGGTGGCGGCGGGCACTGGACGATCTAGATGTAGTCATATGGCGACAATACCTGGAGTGTGAGCCATGGGATGATGATGCAGAGGCACTGCCCTATGTTTTATGACCCGATTCCTCATTAGGAGGACCTCGTACCATGTGGAGAGACAGGTGCCTGGGAGAGTTCTGAGACAGTTTGGACGGCAGCAGGGACTGCCTAGTGGATCAGAGGAGTATGTTTGGGTGATTCAGGAGAGGTACGCATGGGGCCAATGTTGTCGTATGATCAGGAACTGGCAGAGTTTCAGACGCTACAGGAGAGACCGTGGGATATACGATCGAGGGTCGTGGATGCAGGAGTATCAGATGAGTATACGCAGTACTGGGCTGTGCACCCAATCTTACAGATATCCGACCCAAGAGAGCTGATCCCGGATTTTGAGGATGAGAGGGGACGGAGATGGAGGAGGGTAGGAGGTTGAGGACCGAGGGTAGGTGGAGGAGGTGGAGGAGAGGGTGGAGATGGAGGAGGTGGAGGAGGTGGTGGGTTGGGGATGTGGATTTAGCGAAGAGGGAGAGGTGGACTGCCTCTACGGATAGCACAGGGACCATTGATACAAGGAGGAGTTCGGTTGGGTGGGAGGGGGATGGAGAGGGAGATCCTGATGGACAAAGGGGAGGGAGCTACTGGAGAGGGTGGTACAGGTGAGGCGGCTATGGATACCGGGGAGGGAGCCACTAGAGATCTTTGAGATCACATGATAGCACATTTGCAGACCCGGATAGAGGATTTTGAGGCAGAGGTGGCGGCTAGGGATGTGCAGCTCTTTGCACGGGAGTCAGAGCTAGCGGTGGTGCTGCAGGAGAGGGATAGTGTAGTGGAGAGATTGGCAAAGCTGCAGGAGAGAGTCCGGATTGGAGTAGGAGCACAGGGGCCTACGGGGGAGGTGATGAGGGAGATGCGGCGAGCACAGGCGGAGATAGACTACTAGCGAGGATTATATGAGCAGGTGGTGCCAACTAGTCAACGAGCTCTTAGCTATTCTCAAATGCGGTAGGCTAGATCAGAGCGATCGCAGAGGGTGCAGAGCAGTGAGGGTGTGATGGGTCCTCTGCGGACGGAGAGATCAGGGGATGCAGGAGTGAGTGGGGGTTCGATGAGGCCTCCATGGAGAGATGGATCAGGTGGTGTAAGCACCAGTGGGGGAGCAGGTGGCGATGGTGGTACAGCATCTAGCCAGAGTGGCATTTGAGAGAGCATTTTTGCATATATATTTTTGTATCATTGTTTATTTTTTGGACTGTATCTTGGATGGCTCTTGGTAGCCGATTTTGTAGACGTTCATTGTACTCTGATATATGAGATGATATATATGAGGAGATCCCATATTTTGATGATATGTAGTTGATTATGTATGGATGTTTATGCAGGATGATGAGTTATTTGCTTTAGATGGATATGTGTATATGTATGT
The DNA here is from genome assembly GCF_030272615.1 of Cryptomeria japonica. Taxonomy (NCBI): domain Eukaryota; kingdom Viridiplantae; phylum Streptophyta; class Pinopsida; order Cupressales; family Cupressaceae; genus Cryptomeria; species Cryptomeria japonica. The sequence continues at coordinate 288,673,786 of NC_081407.1, read as the reverse complement.
GTGTAGGGGAAAAAGCGAGACTAGGTTGACATGCCCTAATCCTACCTTTTGACACACATTACGGAATACGAAAGATCCTAGAGGTATCACACAATTGGCTACTTCTTCTTGTGAAAGAGAGAGCCACGGGCTACCTATTAGGATTTATATTCCTTTGTTGTAATTGAAAGATAAAATGATGCAAGTTCAATCCCTAACCCCAAAGTGCAAGTATGAACTAATAACAAGATTGCAGAATTGAACTTAAAAAATGGAAAGCTGTAAACACAAGGACAAGAAAAGAATGTAAATGCATACCCGGTGTTAAAATCTGAGTGAAAATGTTCGGGACGGGGGTGCGGGTGCCACTGTCCTGACTCTGCCCCTGAAACTGCTCCGAAAACTGTTGTTTTTGCACTCTGGAAAAGCTGTCAAAAATGCTGAAAATGTTGTCTGTCAGGAGGACCAGGGCGCCCAGCGCCCCTGTCCCAGGGACCAGGGCGCCCCACACCCCTATCCTGGTCTTTTGCTCTACAATTTGGTGTGGAGTGCTATCTTGACCTGCTTTTCCCGGATCTGTCACCTGCGGCGTCATCCGAGTCCTGAAACCTGCACTTATATCTGAAAAGGGTATGGGCGGCTATATAGGGTTTTGCCTTAGTCAAACCCCCGCTTCGGTGATTTCCACCTCCACGAATAGCCAAGTTGTATTGTAAAATGTATTGTGTGTGCAGACCTAGTGTGTGTGCAAGGTCCTTAAATGCAAGAAAGCAAACTAGAGCAACCTAGAAAGTAAACCCTAATTGCTTGTAAATGATAATGTAAATGCTCTGAATCAAGATGCAAAGTGATCTAAAGCATGAATAAAGGATATATTGAAGCTTATGCAAAGACATGAAAACAACATGAAATCATACCCAACCCTTAAGGGAGGAGTACAAGCCAATCTTCAGTCGGTAATCTCCTATTGTTCTTCAATGTCTCCCAAGCCCTAAATGAATGAAATTGATGAATGCTTGATGGATGGATGTTGAATGTTATTGAAGTCTTCAAAGATCTGCTCTTTCGCTGCATAGAAGGTCCTCAAAAGCCAAAAATTCTGGATCCTTTCAAATGAAGAAAGAGAGCTCTTATATATGAAACCCTAGGTCTTAATTTCGACCTTTGGCCGACCTAGAGATTGAATATCCCGCCAATTTCTTGGGGTTAAGCTTTATTTTATGATTAGATCGCGCTCCTAAAATTTCGGGAAAAATGTCCGGGACCGTGTGCACTCCGGGCGCCATGGTCCTGACAACTTTTCACCAAATTTTTAGGGCCGTCGGATATGATGATTTTAGAGAGAATCCCGAAGTTACAGGTGATTTCGAGATGTTTTGACCCCCGAAATCAAGCCCCCAAGTTCAAAATAGGACCTAATTAGGGTTTTTGATTAAATGATGTATTGGAAGATTAAAATGAAAGGGGCACACTTTAATGAAAAGGCCCAACTTTATGATGTGGGAGATGATAAAATAGAACCCTAGACCTAATTAATTTAATTAATTAAGTGCCAAAGGGGAAATGTAATGCAAAATGCAAAATGCGCCAAGGCGGGTGCTAAACTAGGTGTGAAATTGTACCACCCTAGCAAGTACGTACAATTTATGACGCTACATTTAGCCCCCACTTTAGTGGTTATATGAACACTACGTGCATATGCAAGCTAAAGTACAGAAAAGTAAACATTATTTGAAAAAGGATATATCCATAAGTCTGTCGAACGAAGCCCCCAGCGGTATCTGCAGTACACAGTTAGGAACCGCACCCTACAAAACACACATTAGATCACAAAATCACCTAATGCTTACTAAGGAAGGTGATGAAAATTCGAGGGTAGCTATATGCCCCCCCTGTTTCGGCTTGCTAATTTTAGTGAGTTAAAACAGGGTATCATGTTTACCACTTCGAATTGTTAAAGAATATTGATGACAAATGCTCATAAGAAGATTTGATATGAGATCAAAACTAATGGAGAATCATTTGGTAAGAAAGAGGACTAAATCTCAATTCCAACACAACAAAGAGTGTGAGGATTTGAGAGTTCCCTAACACAAGATGAAGGATGTAAATAGAAACAAAATGCAAAGAGAAGAAAAGAAAGGAAAAAGTCATGAATACACACATTGGTGATCCATGAGAAGAATAGTGAGAGAGAAAACATGGACTTCTCGCCCCTAGATCTTGTCTAGGTGATCCATGAGAAAAGGACATGGAAAACTAGCCCCTAGAGTCTGTCTAGGTGATCCATGTAAGGGAGGAGAGTGAGAAAGTCTAGCCTTATGCCGCTAGTTCCACTCAACCTCGTGCATGTGTGTGTAAGGGAGGTTAGAAGCACCTCATAGGAGTCTATGCCCGAGTATTCTACAACCCGTATATGTATAGTACAAAAGCGTGACATCTCGCTCTAAGAGTCTACGCTCTGGTTCCGAGAATAATCCATTGCTCAAAAAGTGTAATGTTTATGTCATAAGCAAATTAGAACAAGGATACCTACCTTCATCACAAAAGAAGATACCCCAAAAATGCAACAATGTCATAGATCCAAGCCAGAGAGTTTTGCACTCTTTAAGCAAGGATAAGATAGTTGAGAAGGGATATCTTGTAGTATGTGTAAAGGAGATCCTTAGAGGAGAAGAGATCTTTGTACAAAAGACACCTATCCCCGAGAGGCATTGTCTTAGACAAATATAACATCTTCTAGAATAAGACAAAGAAGAGAATAAGAATGCAATACTTCCTTCTTTTGCGAGGTGAAAGTGATTCTTAATGAAGGATGATGCTCTTTTTAACCCAATTGGGAGAGTGAATTCATTATGGATGTATTTTACCAAGTGCAAAAGAGGTTGTAGTCAAGGACTTACACCTCTTGTAAGAGAGAATCCTTGAACAAACAACAACAAATGCGTACAAGGCATAACATCAAGTAATAAAGTCCACACCATCCACAAAATAGGAAAAAATGGATCCTTAGATAAAAATAAGGAAAGATCATTGCCTCCCAAGGATAAGGACAATGAGAAGGACTTACACAATCTTCTAGGGAGAGATTTGGACATAAGCAAAAGAATAGATGTATGAAATCACTCTTGTCCCCATAGGAACAAGAAAATTAGGCTATTATGTTGCTTCAAAAAAATATGATCGCACTTGAAATTGTACCATCATGAATGACAATGAGCCCCCAGTAAATGAGCTACCAATGTCACATAATGATGAGCAACATAATAGCCATTAATGTTATTTAAAGACATGATAGACTAAATGAGGTATTTGAATATGACATGTTAAATGCTCAACTATAAGTGAGATCAAAAACATGTATAAAATGATAAAAATTGAAGAAGAAAAGTCACATGAAATCTTAGAAGAGGGATGAGTGTAATTTATTAGAGCCTTATCCCTAGAGGAAAGGACTTTATGATGAATAGGAGATAAAGATTCATAAGTGGATTTAGAAATTTGAGGGGATTCATAAAGAGATTTGTTCATTGCCAAGATTTCCTTATGAGGGGAATGAGAGTTGATAGAAGTAGAAGATGATTTAGTTGAAGTGAGATCATCATCACTACTAAATATAGCATTCACATTGAGAGATGGTCTTTTAGATGCTTTGGTACGTTTGCAGGGATTATAGCTGAGTCCAAAGGCATAATTGTGAAAATTAGTCTCTAGAGGAACTTTTATCCCTTGTTCATGAGCGCCACAACCATTTCCATGATACCCATGCTTAGCAAAAATGCAAAAACCACGACCATAACGATCAGCCATTTCAGGAAGAGAAGGTGGTTTTTCATAAGACAAAGAATCAAACTCTTCATAATTAGAGGTGTGAGGAGAAGAAGTTTGAGAAGCGGCCACAAAATTATTGCTCATAGGTTCAGGTAAGATTGATTGATTTTTAGTTTCTTCCTTCTTTTTAACTTTAAACTCTCTAGGAGGAACCCTATACTCACCTACAAAGGTGGGATTAAAGTCAAGAGATCCCCAATCGTCTTCTGCGAGAACCTTCTCAGGATCAAAAGCCTTTTTATGCGTATATTCAAGTCGAGAAGGATCTTCTTCAGGAGCTTCAGACTCATCCAAAGAATTTTGATTATCAGAGGGTGATGATTCATCCATAGGTATCTTGTTTAACGAGTCATCACTAGAAGAGGAAGGCTTAGAAGAACTCCCTTTGGAAGTAGATGTTTGCAAACAAGCTTGAAAATTAGTATCACCTATCAAGGTATATGTCTTATTATTATAAATAAATTTAACTTGTCTATGCAATGTAGAGGGGACAGCTTGCATACCGTGAATCCAAGGTCTCCCTAATAACAAGTTGTATGTTAGATATCCCGACATAACATGGATAGGAGTAGGCAAAGTAACAGGTCCCACTGTGATGGGTAAGGTGATAATACCTAATGAAGACTTAGCCACATTATCAAAGCCTCGAATGGGACGAGAGTCGGGCTCAATAAGGGATGTATCCACATTCATCTTATGCAATAGATTAATGCTACACACATTAAGGCCAAAGCCATTATCTACTAGTGTTCATCTTATAGCAGTGTCATTTATGATAACCACAATCATCAAGGGATCATATTGATGTTGAATTTCACTAGTAGGAAACTCATCTTGAGTAAACACAATTTGAGCTTTAGGATTTATCATAGAGTTAACCAAAGACACTATATTACTAGATGCATTAGGTGGAGGAACATTCAAATCTTTCAAGGCATCTTGTAACATTCCATGATGAGCGGAAGAAGTTTGGATCAAATCCCAAAGGGATATCTTAGCAGGGGTAGCTTTAAGTTGTTCTATGAGATCATATTCCTTACCAAGAACTTGTGAAATACATGGAGCTTGGGGAAGAATAGGTTGGGAAGGAGGAAGTGAAGTTGGGATAACTGGAGGAGGATTAGGTTTCCTATTGTTTCTAGTATTATAAGTATGGGCAACCGCATGATAACTCTCTCTAGTCAATTGCTTAGCATACTCATAAGGGCTCTTAGAGGAATAACCTCCTTGCACAGTAATAACAGGTTTCTTAGGAGTGCAAAAAGAATCATTAGCATAACCACCTTGAACCACTAAGATAGGCTTATTTAAAGGTTGAGAATTTTGAGAAGGACAAGCACCTTGGACAGTGAAGAGAGGTTTGTTAGGTGTTTCATTCACATGTATCAAATTGATTGAGGATGGTTTAGAGGAATGAACAAAAGTGTTGGAAGAATTATTGATAGTCTTCTCTTGCACTAAAATCTTATCACAGATTAGATCAATTTTAGGAGAGAGACAAGGGATAGGCATTGATGTTCTAGTAGGAAGAGTAATACTAGGAAAGGTCATATCATCCTCTATCATCAAAGGATCTACATGGGGAATAAACTCTCTAGGAGAAGGATCAACATTACTCTCTAAAGTCTCACTTTTGAGAGGGAGACCTTTGAAAGAGATGTTAACCATCTTGCTTTGAACTAGGGTTTCCTTATGAGTAGAACCAAGTTGAGGAGAGGGAGATGCCTTATTTTTAGAGGGAGAATAATTGAGATTCAAGGAAGGTGAGAAACTATCAAGGGAGTTTTCAATCTTGATTTCATCCCCTTTGGCTAGGGGTAGAGAATAATCTATACCTTCTTCTAATGGTTCATCCCAAATAGTGAGGTTGTTGAAAGGAATGTTTGAAGTATTATCAATTTCGGGAGAGGAGTTAACATTGTTTATTAATTCCTCATCCTTAGGAGAGAGAGCATCAATAGATATGTTAAACTCATCCTCTTTCCTCAAAATATGTTCAATATGATCTTTAGGGGAGAGAGAATTAAGGAAATTGCTTATTATTTCATCTTCTTTCTCTAAGGGATGCTTATGGGTAAGACCAACTTTAGGAGAAGGGTAAGCATTTATCATTAATTCATCATCTCTAGTGGGAATTTTGTTGGAAAAGGAAAGGCCATCACTAGGAAATGTAGGGATAATGTCATCTTCTTGCACAAAAGGATCCTCATGAAGGGAGTGTTTTTTAGGAGACACAAAGGCATCAAGGGCATCATCCAACAAAGCATGATCATATCTATTAAAAGGTTTATCTTTTGATTCAAAAGGAGATATCTCTTCATAGAGGGGATCATTGAAAACAACCATGTTACTAGATTTAGTGGAAGAGCTGATAGGAATGTACCCTTGAGAGGAATCATTTGACTTATCTTTCTCATCACAACGAAATGGCATAGTAACAATGTTTATGAGTTTTTGGTAAAATGAAGGTTTGGTATATTTAGGTTTCAAAAATTCATCTAAAGCTTCATCTAACTCATAATCATCACAAATATGAACATCTTGCAAATAAAAATCTGACATTTTGAAATTGCATAAAATTTAAACACACAATGCAAAGAAAAACACTTTTTTTTTTTTTCTTTTTAATGAAAATGAAATGAAAACACACTAAATCTAGATCTAGATCTAACAAATGCAATGCAAGAGGAAGCAATGATAGGTTCACGTCGGGTTCACCAAAATGTGTAGGGGAAAAAGCGAGACTAGGTTGACATGCCCTAATCCTACCTTTTGACACACATTACGGAATACGAAAGATCCTAGAGGTATCACACAATTGGCTACTTCTTCTTGTGAAAGAGAGAGCCACGGGCTACCTATTAGGATTTCTATTCCTTTGTTGTAATTGAAAGATAAAATGATGCAAGTTCAATCCCTAACCCCAAAGTGCAAGTATGAACTAATAACAAGATTGCAGAATTGAACTTAAACAATGGAAAACTGTAAACACAAGGACAAGACAAGAATGTAAATGCGTACCCGGTGTTAAAATCTGAGTGAAAATGTTCGGGACGGGGGCGCGGGCGCCACTGTCCTGATTCTGCCCCTGAAACTGCTCCGAAAACTGATGTTTTTGCACTCTGGAAAAGCTGTCAAAAATGCTGAAAATGTTGTCTGTCAGGAGGACCAGGGCGCCCAGCGCCCCTGTCCCAGGGACCAGGGTGCCCAGCGCCCCTGTCCTGGTCTTTTGCTCTGCAATTTGGTGTGGAGTGCTATCTTGACCTATTTTTCCCGGATCTGTCACCTGCGGTGTCGTCTGAGTCCCGAAACCTGCACTTATATCTGAAAAGGGTATGGGCGGCTATATAGGGTTTTGCCTTAGTCAAACCCCCGCTTCGGTGATTTCCACCTCCACGAATAGCCAAGTTGTATTGTAAAATGTATTGTGTGTGCAGACCTAGTGTGTGTGCAAGGTCCTTAAATGCAAGAAAGCAAACTAGAGCAACCTAGAAAGTAAACCCTAATTGCTTGTAAATGATAATGTAAATGCTCTAAATCAAGATGCAAAGTGATCTAAAGCATGAATAAAGGATATATTGAAGCTTATGCAAAGACATGAAAACGACATGAAATCATACCCAACCCTTAAGGGAGGAGTACAAGCCAATCTTCAGTCGGTAATCTCCTATTGTTCTTCAATGTCTCCCAAGCCCTAAATGAATGAAATTGATGAATGCTTGATGGATGGATGTTGAATGTTATTGAAGTCTTCAAAGATCTGCTCTTTCGCTGCATAGAAGGTCCTCGAAAGCCAAAAATTTTGGATCCTTTCAAATGAAGAAAGAGAGCTCTTATATATGAAACCCTAGGTCTTAATTTCGACCTTTGGCCGACCTAGAGATTGAATATCCCGCCAATTTCTTGGGGTTAAGCTTTATTTTATGATTAGATTGCGCTCCTAAAATTTTGGGAAAAATGTCCGGGACCGTGTGCACTCCGGGCGCCATGGTCCCGACAACTTTTCACCAAATTTTCAGGGTCGTCGGATATGATAATTTTAGAGAGAATCCCGAAGTTACAGGTGATTTCGAGATGTTTTGACCCCCGAAATCAAGCCCCCAAGTTCAAAATAGGACCTAATTAGGGTTTTTGATTAAATGATGTATTGGAAGAATAAAATGAAAGGGGCACACTTTAATGAAAGGGCCCAACTTTATGATGTGGGAGATGATAAAATAGAACCCTAGACCTAATTAATTTAATTAATTAAGTACTAAAGGGGAAATGTAATGCAAAATGCAAAATGCGCCAAGGCGGGTGCTAAACTAGGTGTGAAATTGTACCACCCTAGCAAGTGCGTACAATTTATGACGCTACAGTATGCTTTTGATGAGATGTTTCTTATATGCATGTTTTTATGATGATGTATGATGTTGGATACTGACATATGAATGCAGGTTTATATATGTATGATTTATTTGATTTTTGATGTAATGCTTTATGTATGTAATGCCATGATGATGATGTATGCTTGTGATTATTTATGAACAGGATTTTGGTGTTTCCTATTGCAATATAATGATGAGATAATTTATGTGATGATGTTAATGCAATGGTTGAATGAATGACGTTTATGTATGGATATGCATCTAGATGTTTTTAGATGAATGTTTATATGATAATGCCTAAACGAATGCATATGTAAAATAGATATATATAAAATGGTATGAACCAATGTTTGGAAACAAATGGATTTATGATTCTAAATGCTTAAATATGATTAAGTTAAAAAAATGATTAATGTGATGATACTATAACTTATGGTTTTAATAACTACACCTTAATGCAATTAAAAAGAGGATAATGGATGCAATGTGAATGAGTCCTAAAATGAGCATAATAAGATACTTAAGAATGGATGAATGAATGCACCTTTTAACTATAAATGATAAAGAATGATGAAATAAGGATGGATAATTGACACTAAATGAATGTCTAGCAAATGATTTAAAATGATCAAAGACAATTTTATCCTATGAATGAATCTAATTATTTATGATTGATGCAATGATGCAAATGATTAATGAAAACTAATGTCAAAAATGAACTATATGCAATGTGAAGTTTAAAAATGACATGAATGTACTTAATGCAAGATGCAACTAAATGCGATGATGATATGACCATGAGGAATGCAAGGTTTTTGAGACTTTGCATGATGCATTGATGATGTATCAGAGTACTTGGTCGTGATTGTATCCAAGACCAGCTTTAATGGTTACTTTTGCATATAAAGCCTACATATGAATGAATGAATGGATGAGTGATATGCAACGGAATGCAAGATATAAACAGATGAGATGAAATGACGATCCATAGTGCTCTATTTTCATCATTGAGCTTTAAAATGTTGGAAGAGAATACAAGCATCTTGACATAATGATTCAAGATGACCTGAGTATTCCTTACATGGATTTTATATAGCAAGTTAATACAAACGACTTGATATAAGGGTCAAGTCGACCAAAGTATTGCTTGTGAAACAGACAAGGATTATCTCCGTTCATGCGTGACTTGGATCGTCCTCCTTGATCTTAGGCTGATCATATCCTGAGACAAGTGCATACCATACTAAGAGATAAAAACCTTTATCCAAACTGGATGAGGGGGAAGGAACCAAAGGAAGAGCATTGTTCCTGCAAACAAACAATATATACATAAAGAATAAAGAATAAGGATCCTTGGTAATGGTTCATGCTCATATGGTCGAGGTATACACTGTAGTCAGCAAGCCGTAATGATCTATGACTGCATTTGGCATAAGATCACGTAGCTTGGTGAACTTCCCATGTAGACACCATTAGTACACGCCCCAGACTTCATCAGAAATAATGCGCAAATGATACAAAATAATGCTGAAAGATCCTGATACAGATAAACAAATGATTGTACTCACAAATCAACCAAGTATTTGATAGCTTAACATAATTTTCTTGTCAAAGAAAACGTCACTTTTGTCTTTGTTTTGGTAAGGAAGGATGCATCCTTGTTAAAGACAATTTCCGATTTTGTTGATGTTGATTGTGTGGTTTGATTGGTAAATGGTCATCGTGTGAGTATTATGTCAATGTTTCTTTGTATCTGTGCGGATGAGTATGTACAAGGTGTTGCCATGTTTTTGTGTGATTTTTGATGGTTTTTTCGTTGTTTTTTGGATTTTGTGGAATAGTTTTGAATGTTTTTGGATTTTGTGAGACATTTTTGAATGTTTTTGGATTTTGTGAGACACTTTTGAATGTTTTTGCCAATGAATCACCAGTAATGTAGAATCCACTTCCATCATCTAGATTTTAAGGGTATTGCGCCCAAGTGTAGACATGACTATGATAGAGTGGGATGCAAGACGCATGAAGTACTATCTCTTTATTGCAGATCAAATAACAAGCCATGGTTTGGATGGATGGATGGATGTGTGTATGTATGAATGTGATCGCAATGAGCCTGAAAGATATGAGAGCCATTGTCTTTACGAGTGGCGCCTGTTTGCCAGGTTTTCACCATCGCACTTACCCAAGGTGCCACCGAAGTGGTTGTTCACCATTTGGATGCATGATTTTTCTTTACTTTTTTGAATGTTTTTGTATTTCTTCAGGACATTTTTCTGAATTTTTTTGGTATTTTCTGGTATGTAGGGGAGCCTGATGCTCTGTACAGCTTAGGTATAAAACCATATGAGGTGCATGTTGTTGATTGGATCTGCGAGTGGTTTTCCTTCTAATGTAGCCAACTGATATGCCCTAGACCTGAATACAGCAGTGACAACATATGGGCCCAGCCAGTTTGATTCAAACTTGCCCTGATGTTCTTTGTTTGGTTGGTTGCGAGGATTCTCTCAGAGAACAAGATCACCTACCTCAAGTGTACAAGATCTAACTCAGTGATTGTAGCTTCTACTCATGTGCTACTGATAGGCTTTGAGGTGATTGTATGTAGCTTGTCGCTTCTCATCAAGTGACTCCTGAAGACGGGATACTCTGTAGGCTTCGTCATCGATGAGATTGTGCAAGGAAACCCGTAATGATGGTATCTCCACCTCAATAGGTAAGATAGCTTCGGCGCCATAGACCAATGAGAAGGGAGTGGCACCTGTAGGGGTTTGAATGCTATTTAGATATGCCCATAGCACTGGATTTAGTTGAACATGCCAATCACGGTCGGCATCATTGATTGTCTTCTTTAAGATCCTCAATAGGTTTTTATTGGATGCTTCAGCCTGACCATTGCCTTGTGGGTAATAGGGGGTGGAAAAGCGGTGTTGGATATGAAATTTCTCACAAAGTTCATGGACATCCTGATTTTTGAAAGGAAGACCATTATCTGTGATGATGGACATGGGCACACCATACCGACAAATGATGTAGTTGAGGATGAATGAGGCGATCTGCTTACCAATGACTTGGGTAAGTGGAACAGCTTCGATCCACTTTGCGAAATATTCGGTGGCGGTAATAATGAATTTATGGCCATTGGATGAAGATGGATGAATCTTACCCACAAGGTCAAGGCCCCATTGACAAAAAGGCCATGGTGTTGTGATTGGTTGCAGTTCCTGGGCTGGTGCATGTATCAGGTCACCATGAACTTGACATTTCTTGCATTTTCTGACAAAGTAGTAGGAATCTTTTTCCATAGATGGCCAATAGTATCCATTGTGCAGGAGTTTCTTGGCTAGTGACGGACCACTTGAGTGAGTCCCGCAAATTCCTTCATGGACTTCTTCCAAAGCTTTTGTTATCTCACCTTTTTCCAGACATCGAAGGAGAGTACCATCAAGACCGCGGCGGTATAAGGTTTCAGCAATAATGGTATATCGAGCAGTTTGGCGAATGAAGGTTTTACGTTGGTTATTTGATTGGTTGGGAGGAAGGGTGTGATCGCGGAGATAAGTGTAGAACTCACCGTACCATGGGGATTCAGAACCGACAAGGCAACATATCATTTTGGATTCAGGGATATCATAAGCGGGAATCCAAAGTTGTTCTACCAAGAACTTGTAGCGTGTTGAATTTTGTGGAAGATCTAGGAGAGATGCGATGGTAGCCATAGCGTCAGTAGCTCGATTCTGATCTCTTGGTATCTGCTCAAAAGTGATAGTAGTAAATGATGTCTTTAGATTGTCCACCATTTGCTTATATGGCATGAGTTTATCATCCTTGGTCTGATATTCATCTGTTGCTTGTCGAATGACTAGTTGGGAGTCGCCATATACTTGTAGTTCCTGTAATTTCCATTGTACGGCTAACCTGAGTCCCGTGATCAAGGCCTCATACTCCGCTATGTTATTAGTGCATGGAAATGTGACCCTGTAAGACTTCGGGATGCTGTCACCTTGAGGTGTGATAAACAGAATGCCTGCCCCTGAGCCATGCCTAGTGTATGAACCATCAAAGTATAGTTTCCATGGTTGTGTTGTTGTGATCATGAATATCTCTTCATCTGGAAAATTGGAAATGAGAGGATGATCGCCTATGAGAGGTGCATTGGCCAACTAATCTACAATAACTTGACCTTTGATAGCTTTACGGTCTACATACTCGATGTCAAATTCACTTAGAATCATTACCCATTTGGCCAAGCGACCTGTCAATGCTTCTTTGCTGAGTAAATACTTGAGTGGATCAATCTTTGCAATGAGTTGTACTTTGTGTGTTAACAGATAGTGCCTCAGTTTAGTGGCTGCTAAGATTACTGCTAGGCAAGCTCGCTCAATAGGTGTATAATTGAGTTCATAGCCCACCAGTGTGTGAGAGATGTAGTAAACAGCACACTCTTTTCCTTCTACATTATGTTGTGCCAGTAGTACACCCAATGCTATACTTGTTGCTGAGATATAGAGTAACAATGGTCTACTTGGATCTGGTTGCATCAGCAATGGTGGATTCATGAGATAGTCTTTAAGCCCACTGAAAGAAGATGTTCTTGTGTAGTAGGTGTGTGAATGGGTGACACTTATCAGCCAATTGTGCAATGAATCTTCGAATGGATTGAAGTCGCCCTTGTAATGTCCTTAGCTGACTGATATTCTTTAGTGGTGGCATGTCCATGATTGCTTTTACCTTTGCAGGGTCAACCTCAATACCTTTGCTTGAGACAATGTATCCTAGAAGCTTCCCGGAGGTTACTCCAAAGACACATTTCTTTGGGTTGAGTCGAACATGGTATTGTTCCAGTCTATCAAAGATTTTATCTAAGATGTGGAGATGCCCTTCTTTGGTGAGTGATTTTGCTAGTAAGTCATCAACATAATCTTCCATCATAGTATGCATCATGTCATGGAAGATGGTGGTCATTGCTCGTTGATAGGTCGCTCCTGCATTCTTTAGACCAAAAGGCATTACATTCCAGCAATATGTGCCCCATGGACAGGTGAAGGTTGTCTTATGTTGATCTTCCAGTGCGATCTTTATCTCATTGTATCCTGAAAAGCCATCTATGAGTGAAAGCATGGCATGTCCTGCTGTCAGATCCACTATGATGTCGATATTTGGTAGGGGGAAGTCATCCTTAGGACAGGCTTTATTTAGATCTCTGAAGTTAGTACAAATGCAAATGCCCCCTTTTGGTTTGCCGACAGGCACAATATTGGAGATCCATTCTGCATAATCAATTGGTCTAATGAAACCAACATCTAGGAGTTTCTTGAGTTCTATTTTAACTAGTACTGCAATTTGAGGATGCATCTTACGAAGCTTTTGCTTGACAGGTTTGGCTCCTTCTGCTATGGTGAGGTGATGCATGACTAAATCAGGATCAAGCCCAGGCATGTCTGCATATGACCATGCAAAGTTGATCTAATGCTTCTGGAAGAACTTTATAAATTTAGGATGTTTCTCTGGAGCGAGAAGAGATGCCAAATGTATGAGATAAGGATTTTCAGGAGTCCCCACATTGCATTCTTTGTTTTCCTCGATGAGAATCGTTGATCGTTCCTGTTGTGTACTAGCAGGGAGAATGTCAAACCCTTCATCCTCAGGCACCTCAGAGAGGTTTTCACTGTTGGATACGCTCTTTCTTTTTACTTTTGTCGGATCAAACAGTGCCACAGTGTGGTTTTCACTGGACGATCCATGTTTTATCGTTATATTTTTGCAGCTGAAGGGTTTGGCATCCGCCCCAAAGTATGTTACACTATTAAGTTCAATGGCGAATCCAGCTTTGTGATCCCCGCTTGGTAGGTTATCCCTTAATTCCAAAAATTCAATGATGGCCTCATCATTTTGGAAGAAGTCAAGACATGGGGGATTTGGTTGGTTCCATTCGATGAGTTCAGGGTGGATAATGGGCATTACTTTATCAATTAGGTTAAGTGTGTTAGATGTATCGGAGAGGGTGAAGATGTTATGATGAAGGTCATTGATGGTACTCACCCTGTCAGAATCAGGCGTAGGATGAGACGCAGGGTCTATGGAAGATGTTTCCAGTTCAGGAACCCAAGTGGTCTTTATCTGTGCTTCTCCATAAACAGGGATGTCTTTGTGTAGCGGAGGTAGTGGTGCATCTTCCTCATCTAAAGTGTTAAGCTGTACAAAATCAAATTCCCACTCATGTGAGTCGGTCTCTAAGTCACTTTCCAACATCCGATTACTATACCATACTGGGGTGTCTTTTGAGTTAAACACTGCAGGTGTGATTGGTTGATGTACCTTTGTAGTGATCGGCACTGCAAGAAGGTCGGTGGGGATTAAAGAATCTGGTATAGGGAGTATTGGTAGTATTGACTCAGTGGCTTCTGTTAGAACTGCTAGTGCCATAGATGCTGCTGCGGGTTCTGATACAGTTGCTGCTACTAATGGTGTTGTTGATGGGATTACAGGTTCGTTTGGTGTGATGAGTGGCATTGGTGATGGTTGTGTTGAGATTTTGAGCCTCGGTGGGGCAGTTGTGATGGTGCTCGATGTTGCTTTGATAATGAAAGGTGTCCTTTTTGTAGTAGGTTGACATAATGGTTTGTTGGGTTTTCCTTTGAATTTGAGTTTAGGAAATATCTCTTTTTCAAAGCCTAGGCCTGAATTACCTTTGGGTTTTAATTCTGGCAGCAGAGGTTCATGTTGTCCTTGTTTGCAATATCCCAAAGCACTCTGACCATCATACCCCATTCTTTGCATAATGAGGAGACCTTTGCCATACTAATCCATAGGAAGTTTAACTTGTGGTAGATCAGTGGTGATGGGATCTTTATAGATCCATTTCGCTAAGTCCTCATCTTGGGTTTCTTCTTCTTGACTCTTTCCAAGGATGAAAGGCATCAAAGCACATGCTGGCATGATTAGTGGTTGCTGAAGTAACTGTTGTGGTTTACCATGTGTTCTAGGAGAAGTGGGCATTTGTCCCACACAAAATAGTTGACTCAAGTTTTATTCCCCAGGACCTTCCTCTGCTATTTTCATTTTAAGCTTTTCTTGCTTTGGTATAGTGGTGTTCAAACTGGCAAGAGAGGCGGGACTTCTATATGATGTGGAGGAAATGGCTTCTCTATTATTAGGAATGGTAATCTCTAGTTGATGGTTGATATTATGGCAATACGCAAAGGGATTTGCATCGCCCAGGATGGTGATCTCTACACCGTTATGTGGGAACTTGATACATTGATGGTAGGTAGATGGAATGGCTTGCATGGCATGTATCCAAGGTCTTCCTAACAATAGATTATATGGCAGAGGAAGGTCCAAAACCTGACAAATGATGTGTTTTACCACAGGGCCCACTCGGATTGGTAGTACCACAGCTCCTTTGGATGAATGCTCTGCATCGTCATAGGCTTTGATTGTGATCTTCTTGCGAGGATCCACTGACTCTGTGGCATATCCCAATGCTGTGACCAACCGTAGTGTACAAATATTCAAGCCTGCTCCATTATCTATCAAGACTCGCTTGATCCTATGCTGATTGATAAAGCCTTCAATATGTAGTGAAGCGTTATGAGGTTGCTGGAAGGAAGAGTTGTCACTTTCGGAAAAAGTGAGACAAGGTGATGACTTTAGACTTCCAACCATGGCTTGAAATTGGTCTGTATTCAGATTTGCAGGGACTGACGCCTCTTGGAGTGCTTGATCCAAGATAGTTTTATGAGATGGCGATAGGCGTAATAGCTCTAAAATGGCTATAAGCACAGGCGTTTTGTCTAATTGTTCCACAAGATTGTATAGCTTTGGTATGGAGGTGGTGCCTTATGGAGCTGCCTTTATGGTAACTTTGCCACGACGTGTAACAACATTGCAATTTGAGTTGGGATTTTTGAAGGTTATAGTTGCAACTTGTTCACTGGCATCATACAGATGATTTACAGTGTAATTATATGCAGCCTATGTATAATCAGTGGTATCAGTGCCTCACCTGGAAGTGGAAGGACCCCTTTGATCTTGTGATGGAAGTGGATTTTTGAACATCAGATGATCATTATTTGTTGTTTTTGGGTCATGTCCTTCAATTTCAATTTCTCCTCGGTCAATAAGATCCTGAATAAGATCTTTTAATCGGTGACAATTACTTGTCTTGTGTCCTCTTCCTTGGTGGAAATCACAGTGTTCAATATCTCTCCACCATGCAGGTTTGACCTGAGGTTCATAGTTTGATGTTTTAGGGAGAGTGACCACATTTTGAGAAATGAGTTGTTGCAATACTGTTTCAATGGGTTCCCCTAAGGGAGTGTATGTGCGTTTTTGTTTTTTTTGACGAGGTCTTGGTTCATCGTGAGATATGATGCGACCTTGATTGGAAGGAACATTTGTGTTATTCTGAGGTGGAGGATTCTGTCCTACAAACCGAACCACAGGTTGTGCAGTTTGTATAGTCCTGGCATCCACAACCCCATCGTTGACGATATTCTTGTTTTTGTTCCAGAAGCTCGGTTTATCACTATTGAAGCGTGGGCGAGGACCATCCTTTGGTTCATTATAGATTTTGATAGTCCTTTCTTAATGAGTGCCCTTTCACATTTCAAACCCTTGGTGATCATATCATTAAAAGAGTCTGTGTCTTTGACATCCAGGTGAAATTCCATTTCTTCGTTTAAGTTGGAAATGAATATTTCCACTAGTTCTCGTTCAGGTAACTGAAGAGAACGTCTACTAGACATTTGACGCCATCGTTGCAGGAATACTAAGAATAGTTCACCTGGTTTTTGTTTAGTGTTGCATAGATTAGCCATGGTGATGTCGCGTTCAATGTTATGAGAGTAATGAGCTAGGAACTTCTGGATGAGTTCCTCAAATGTTCTAATGCCACCTGATAGTCGGGGAAACCATGAGGTGGTTGTTCCTCCCAAGCTTTGGGGAAAAAGGCGCATTAGGTATGTGTCTTCATATGCTACTTCGAGACAAGCAGAGTGAAATTCTCTAACATGATCACGAGGATCTCCCTTTCCTCTATATTTTTCAATTTTGGGTGTTTCGAATCCTCGTGGAAATGGTGGCATGTAAAGATTTCTATCAAAAGGATAGGGACAGATGTCATTGAGTGAGAATTGGTTAGTTTTGACACCACTATGAAGTTGTTGGGCGAGATTCTCGACTTGTTGCCACAACATCTCCATTTCATTTGGAGGAGGAGGTGGTGGGTTACCTCGAGGAATGTTATATCTGATGGGATCTCTACCTCTTTCCTCTTCATGGCGACTTTGTCTTTCTGATGCTTGTCTTAATTGGGCAAGATCAAAGTCAGAGGGGAGTTTTGCTCCTTCTTGAGTGAGCTTTAAAAAGTGAGCATTTGCATTGCTCCTGAGTATTTCGTCAAACAGTCTATTAAAAAGAGGGTTATGCTGAGCCCTTTCTATTGTTGCAAGAGTAGGAGTACTTGGGTTTTCATCATTCGAATTTCCTCCAAGTGCTTCTTGAAATTCATTGAGATTTTCCTCTTCTTCTTCTTCCATTTCTATTTCGTGTTGCCTTGACTGTGATCGGGTTTGGGCCATTTTGTTTACAAGCTTTTGTTGAAGTTGAGTGAAGATGATGATGTGTTGTTGATGAAATGAAAGATTGATGGTTGGCAATTTGTGTTGCATGTAGATCTCTAGCACTTTAAGGTAGATGTAACCAAAATTCCTTCTTTGAATTGCTTGCTTGTTTTGATAAGATTTGATGTGATAAGGTGTAGAGAAATCTGAGATGTGTTACAGATTGAACTACCTAGTAATGAGAGGATTCACTCATGAACTAGTTTTAACCTGCGTAGATGTGTCTCTTAGGATGAGCTTATCCTAGATGTAGAAACAATCTAAAAAGTGATGTGATGTGTTTGATTCAAGCAATATCTAAAAGAGAACTTGGGACAAGAACCTCTTAATGTTTTGAGAGTTGGAACGGATTGATGATGAAGTGATGATGTATGAATAAGATGATGGATGAAAATGTTTTAAACTTCAAAAAAAACTTTGTGTCACAAATGGGACAAACTCTACCTCTTCTCTTTCGGGTGTTGGTGGTATTTCTCAAGTTGTTTTGTATGTGATACAGACGTTTGGGAAAAAGTTGGGATTAATCTTACCTCCTTGGTTTTTGTGATAACTTAGAACTCTATATTGCATAAAAGCTCTGCGGTTCAATGATTCTGAATCAAATTCATTTGTTTTGCCTTGAAGGTAGAGGCACATGTGACGCAAGAAAAATCTATGGGAGACAAAGATTTGTCTATTTATATAGAAGAATTTCCTCCTTTTGATCAAAGCCTTTGAGCTTAATGGTCTTCAATTCAAGTTGATATTCTGATGACGCTTCTTCTTTCTCAAGATGTGAAGAATGGTCATAAAGTTTTGAAAATTTTATTGTTTGTACTTTGTTTTTGATGTGTTTGGTTGGATGAATACTTTGTTTTTGGAAGTAATTTTCTTTGGATGTTTCTTTGACAAGAAAAAAAAGCAAGCACACAAACATAAGAATGTTGCCTAAAAGGCACAAATGAGTATGGGTCTAGATCAACCCAATCCTTGGACTTGTATATGACCCTTCCTTTAGATATATTTTAAGGTGTATTTCCAAAAGCCTTAAGTCGGCTCAATTTGTACTTGGTCTTGACTAAAACGAACACACTTCAAACACTTTTTATCCCTAAGGTCAAATGGCTAGTTGTGATAAATTTAGCCCACATCTTGATATTTCTTCGACTTTGGTACTACATACCTTATGAATCCCGCCTTGGCAGGTAAGGATGTGATATACTAAGTCTTGCATGAGCATAACAAATAGATGATCCCTATGATGGGGGAGTCACCACTTTTATCAAGCCACAAGTGACTTTTCAAAAAGCTATGTTTCTACTCAAGGAAATATGTATGGTGAGTATCTTGGGAGCAAAACCATCTATGCTCTTGCACTAAATTATATCGCAAATATCCTCAATCAATAGAACGGGTGGGCTACTACTTAAAGGTGTTTAGTCATGTTCGATGTTTTTGGACATAAGTTCATTTTGCAGTGACTCACTTAAGAGCCTTGTAACTAGTGGTGGGGCCCATTTGTCCTTTTAGCCAGTTACACTATAGGAACAGCTATACCCAAGGCTACAGTTTTCCCTCTCACCTGATTTCTATAGCGGCTCGAAAGATTTACTGCGCGAGGTCGTTCCCAAGAGTGATGTGTCTCTTGGCAGGCCTCTCTTAAAAAGATAAAAATTTTGAGTGTTACTAACACTTTTCTCTTGCACCTAGGACCACGAAAGCCAAGGGAGAGGATAGTGTGTGTTAGAAGTAGGACCACTCGACCGACTTTTTGCACAAGTGTGCCAAGCATGAAAAACACTTGTTCTTTTTAATCTGTCATTGCAATGTCATCTAACTATTTGGAGATGTTGCTCCAACAGTCATGGTGTTCTTTTTAACTTCAATGGCAAAATGTGTTGTAATCTAGAAATTAGAAATCCTGGTCAACTGAATTTGAAGCACGTATAAAGAAAAATCGCTTTTGCAAAAATTTTAAACAAGTTGATTGTGTATTTTATGTGCACCAAAAATAGAAGTGTGGATTGTAAATTCTTTTGATGCCAGAAAAATAGAAGTGTTGATTTTAATCCCCAAATGAAGTGTGTTTCCTAACTTGCAAGAAAACAAATGCTTGTTTTGTTCAGTTTTAATGCGCCAAAGACAAGTTATCCTAACTAGAAAGCAAGGAAAAAAAAATTTGTTCAAGTTTTAAAACACCAAAAAGAAAGTTTGTGATTTTTAATGGTGAGTTTTAAACCTGCACAAACAACAACTGGTTAGTAAAATCCATGTTTGGGGGGGGGCTTCCACAAGCTTAAAAACTTTCACTTTTTCGGTTACAAGGTGTTTTTTACAACGTTCTGTTATAATAGCGCTAGTCTGTGTTTGAATAGAGGCGCTATTTAACACAAACACGCTAAAAGAAAGGGAAAGACAGAGAAGGCAAAAGCGCTTAAACAGGGTGAATAGTGCCAAAACAATGTCAAACGTGCCAAAACAGTGTCAAAAGTGCTGAACTTGATACAATAGCGCTATTTTAAGAACAATAGCGCTAAAACAATAAGTATCGATAGTGCTAGAACGAGTTCAATAGTGCCAAAGTGCAACCTTTGTGATATTTTCAACATTCAAACATGTTATTGGTTTAAAAAAATGATCTTTTTGGTGTTTGGATTCACGTCGGGTTCACCAAATGATCCTCTGCTAAATGGACAAGGTTAGCAAATGACAAACAACACAAGACACAAGAAAATCGTTAGTGTTAGTCAATCAAAAACTAATCTAAACAGGCATATCAAAAGAGATACTAAAATCATGCTAATATATCTAACAAATGAAACAAAGATAATAAGGCATCTCCAAATGCCTCTTAGCATGCTCTTAGCTCCTTCTCCCTTGTTCCTCTCCTCTCCAAGTTCCAAAATAGTGTAGCTCTCAGCAGCTTTTTGCACTATGGATGCTTATGGAAGATTGAGATTTTAGTATTGTGCTCCAAATGTAAAATGAAAATCTAAAATACTAGATGTTATTGAAATGATTGATTTTAACTAAAATAACAAGATTTTAGTTTTCTATGCTAAATGCTCTCTAAAATGCCTATAGGTTAAATGCATACAAGTTTTCAGGATCTTGATTATGAAGAAATGGGCTCTATTTATAGGAAAACTGGAGCAATGGATGGTTGAGATTGAGCAATCTCAACAAGGGTCAGGATTGAATGATTTCAAATCCATGTGAGGGCTTTCAACCTAATCCCAGGATGACAAGTGTCAATGTGAAATAGGTGGAGAGGGGAGGGAATAAGCATTAAATGCTTGATATGGCCTTGGGAGTTAAAGTCAAGGTTAGTTGAATGAATAAACTCTTTATTCAAAGAATAAAGCTTTTATCCAATGGATAAACTCTTGTGCAAATGTAAAAAGGATAAATATGGTCAAAACAATAAATGTTTGGGGAGACAAGTTTGAAATAACCATAAATGGTTATGTAAGAGTCATAAATGGTCATGTAAGAGCCATTAGTGGTCTTGGAAGACTTTGGGGGTTAATTTTTTGAACACACAAAGTATTAAATGTTTTTCAAAGACTTTTGAAGTCTTTGAGAAGTGACTTCATTTTGCTTAGGATTGTGACAATAATTAGGGGATGGATTAGGCTAATTAGGAAGGGGTTAGAAGAATCTAGAAGTGGATTTAGGAATGCAATTGGATTTGGTGGGTGAGGGAAAATAGGACTTTATTAAAATAAAAATTCATTTATTTCAATAAATGTGTGCAAGTTGCATTTGTAAGAAAATGCAAGTGGGGGGGATAATGATTTAAATAAATGTTTTTATTTAATTTATTTAAAAGAGGAAAAGCGGATTTTAATTAAATAAATAGATTTTATTTATTTAATTGATTGTGAATTTGATTTAATGAATTACTTAAAATAAATTGAATAATTTATTTAATTAATAGGAGAATGTTTGGAGATGAATTAATTAAATATTAATTTAATTAACTGATGGCTAGTGGATTTTTTAATCAAATAAATAGCGAATATTTATTTAATTAAGCTGGACAGATTTGTGTGACTACAACTATTATTAGACCTCTACAAATTCAAATAAGCTTGTTAACTCTAGTTAAAGGAATGAGTTAGTCTTACCTACCATTCTTTTTTATTAAAAAAGTAGCGTTAACAAGGGCACTAACCCAATACAAAGCCAGAGGCCGTAAAAATTAAAAGACCAAGCAGGGGTGCAAACCCTAAAATGACAAAGTTAGACAGACCAAACCAACCTGTCAAACCATCAACAACCCAACCCAAATCAAGAGGGGGGAGAAAACCCCGAATCTTGACAAGGGAGGGCTTGGGAAAGATGGTTAGATTTTCCTTTCCGCCTACGACAAACAACCGTCCAGGCCACACTATCATTAGGAACTTTCCAAGAAGAAACAAGCAGGGAAGACCCTTCAGGGTCACTGCCAAACTGTTGTAGCAGAGCGGCAACAGGTTGTTGCAACGGAACAGTAGCAAGAGAAGAATCGCCAGGAGAAGAGTGAAGGTGAGAAGCAAGAGCAACAGGAGAAGGAACCAAGGGGGCAGAAGGGGCCGCAACAACAATAACATCAACCAGGGCTTCATCAGTAGTAAAGGGCACCTCATCTTGAGATGAATCAACCGAAACGTAATCTGAAGCATTAATCGTCAAGTGATCTTCCCTAGCATCCTTCCACCAAGTAGCAACACCTTTGCGGTGAGAGAGAAAATTCAGAAGCAAAGTGGCCCATTGAGAAACACCTTCGACAGCAAAACGGGAGGCCCTCATAATCCAGCGGTTGAGTCCAAGGCCTATCCCCAACCATAAGAACCACATCCCTAGCGAGGGCCAGCAATATGTCAACAATTAATAGGCGAGAAAAGGTAGAATGACCCATGGAGAACGTGGCATCATCAACCTTCAAGAAGTTACTAATGGAGTTACTGATGGCCTCAAAACAAGAAGGTTCCCAGAAATGGAGGGGGAGATTGGGGAGGCGGACCCAAACTAGACAAACAAAGAGAGATTCCATAAGGGGGCTGAAGGAAGGAGTCCAAGGCTTAAGGGAGAGAGAGTGATCCTCCCAAGACCATAGCTTACCCAAAATCAAATCCCGATCATGAGTAGAGGTAAAGGAAGCAACAAAAAACCCCTTAGCACAAGGGAAAAGCTCAATGCCAAAAGAAATATGGAGCTTCCAAGAATCACTCACCCAGCGATGGAGGTTTGGGAGGGAAGGCCAAAACCCAGTAAATTTGCACACCAGAGCACTGCGTTGATAGAAGTCAACATTCTCCATAACCTCATGGCCATAGACCACAACAGGGGAGGTCTTGGCACAAGGAAGAGGACGAATCCCCCTAGAAGGTTGGGCAGCAGATTTAACCACACAGACAAAGCTATGCTTCCCAGCAAAGGGTCTGGCCATAGCGTTATCACCCACAGGAAGGTCGTCAATAGTAGCCACAGCAGCCGCAAAGGTATCCAAATCCAGAACTGGATCAGAGACACCAGGTTTGGGAGGAACAAAATCACCAACAAGGATCTTGGTAGTAGAAGGACCTTCTACAGCAGCAAAATCACCCAATGTAGCAGATAGAGCAACCACACCACCAGCACCAGAAGTAGCAACCACGAGTGGGGGAAACTCACCATCATTGTGAGAACCACCAATGGCCCAACCAATAGTAGACCAAGGCACCAGCTCTGTAGAGGAGCGTAGAGCAGCAACCGCAAGGGAGGATCCGTTAGGAAGAGCAGAGGAGCCGTTGAGCAAAGCGAGAGCAGCAGTAGCAAGGGAGGATCCATTGGGAAGAGCAAAACCTGCAGCAGAGGAGCCATTGAGCAAAGCGAGAGAAACCATTTCAAAAAATTTATTCATGCCATTGTTAAAATCTACTTTATTCCTAATTTGGCAAATTTTTAAACTCTTTCCTTTTAAGTCAAGTATGTGTAAAACCTTGTTCTATTTGGAAGCCTGCCTAGTACACAATGTTTTCTTTTGTTGTCTGAAAGCATAAAGCTTCATATTTCAGGTTTAACAGAAA
Organism: Cryptomeria japonica; assembly: GCF_030272615.1. NCBI lineage: Eukaryota > Viridiplantae > Streptophyta > Pinopsida > Cupressales > Cupressaceae > Cryptomeria > Cryptomeria japonica. The sequence continues at coordinate 288,649,951 of NC_081407.1, read as the reverse complement.
GAGATTTTCTTGAAAAAATTAATAGCTGCAGTAATGGGAGGTTCCCCTATTAAAAGAGAGCCTACAGACCACACTCTAAAATAACAAGATGAGGATTGTGAACCTTTGTATAAAGGATGTGGGTGGTTGGATTATTTCCTAAAATTGCATACTTATGAGGATGATGTAGCCCTCAAATTTGCACAATCTTTTAAGGATGATATGGCTATGGTGAAAGGGTTGAGCATTCCTATTATAGAGGAGCATATTGCTCAAGTTTCTGGTTTTCCTAGGAACGGTGAACCATTCCAAGAAACTAATAATGCCAAGTCTTCCAGAGCACAATTTACAGAGCATGGTGACCCTCCTTTGAATGTCACTAAGAAAGGAACTAATAGGTTGTCTCTTCCACCTCTCTAGGCTCATAGGTTAACCTATATTATTAAGTACATTACTTGTGAGGGGAGACTATCTCAATTGCATTCTGTTAATTTCAAAAAAAATTGTCATTTAAAACATGGTAGGCAGATGAATGTTCCAAATTTCCTTTACAATCTACTTAAGCAGATGGAAGCTCGGGTACAAAAAGGTAACCTTCAATTTGTGTCTCACCATTGCTTAATTCAACTACTGGTTAAGCAAGCCCTAGTAGAAAGCAACCCTAGATGCAGTGGGTAGATTTTTTGGCAATTAGTGGAGCTCATCCATTAAGACAAATTTCGAGCTTTGGAAAAACAGCAGGGGATTCATGCTCAAGACCTAGTAAGAAACACATTGAAAATTCTTCTAGTGAGGATGAAGATGCCACTCAAAAATTCACTCAAAAAGTTCCTAAAAATAGAAACCCTCATCCAAGAGTAAGAAGAATGAAAAATTAGTTCTGGGAACTAGGGTTCAAAAGAATAAGAAAGAAGGAAAATTTTCAAAAAGCGGGAAGCAAAGAGACCTATGACCTTTGCAAAAACTCGGGAAATGGGAAACCTTGCAACAAAAGATGGATCATCTAGTTAAAAAAAAGAAAGAAATGGAAAGACCTTCTATAGGAAAGAAGCCTAAAAGAACTAGTCATAGGTTGAAAAACAAGTTTAAAGGGAAATTAGTTGCAAGAGAAAGAATTGAAATTCTGAGCGCAAAATCTGATGAGGAAAAATCTCCTCAAGAAAACTCTCCTAAGATATTGTCTCAATCCCCTTCTTCTAGTAAAGAAGAAGAGAAGGAATATGGAATGTCTCATTCAGAAGGGATCTTAGAAGAAGAAGTGGATACTAACACAAGAGGCAATCAAGAATTGGGAGGAGAAAAATTGAATGAAACAAAGCATGAAATTCAAAACATGGCTCAGACTAATGAGGAGGAAGAACAGAATGAAATAGAGGATGGACAAGAAGAAACGGAAGAAGAAGAGGAAGAAGCAGAAGATAGGAAGAAGAAGTGTTGGGACATTTTAAAGAGATCAATTTAAATGTTTATTTAAACATTGGCGATAACATTTCTAGACCTCAACAAACCAGTCAGGATAAGCCTGATAATGAAAGAACTGTTTCAACTGGGTTAGCAAATCTAGTTGAAGCTGCTGAGAAAGTCAATCAGGAAGAACATCAAACAAAAGGTAAGGTAAGTGTGCATGTTCCACCTTCTTTTTCTTGGGGATAGATTGCTTTTAGATTATTGCAATTATTAGAAAATAAGGAGGAAGAATGGAAAAGGGAAAAGGAGGCATTAGAAAGAAAACTGCAAGAAAAAGATGTAGCAATAAACAAGCTAGAGGATAGGATAGATAATTTAGCTACTTTTTTACCTTAGGTAATAGAATGTAAGCCTCCTCCAAGAGTATATTCTCTTTATTTGAAGGAATTACATCTTTCCTAGAAGATAGGTAGGGAGTTGTTAGGATTGAATTCATCATTAATGAATCCCGATGAATTTTTCAATGCCTATAAAACCTCTCCTCCTAAGCAAAAGAATTTACTTTTTGAATTATATCTTCACAACTATGCTATTCCATACACACCTCGGTAGAACCCACTTCTTTCTATCAGAGATGTACATCTTAGGGCATTTATGTCCTATATTGAGAATAAAAATATGAGGGGTGAATAGGCTAGAGAATATATGGATATGGAACAAGTTGTCCCATTACCACTAAGGGCTAAAGTAGGGGACACAGATGAAATTTACTATAGATGGAACTAACTAACTTCTGATCCAGGGCTAATAGGAGGATTTTATCATTAAGAGAATAAGTTCACACTGAATTTGAACAAATGGCAAAAACATATGTAAGAACAGTGTATGGACATTTGGCTCGGAGATGGAATGGGTTACCTAAGGACCTAAAAAAGTAGAAGCACATTCTTTGAGAAACTATCATGCAGCACTCAGGCGAGCAACCACCTTTATACATTTGGGGCGGTCACAGTAGGAACAGTGGATTCCTTTGATCTTCCAACTGCCTATGTTATGGTGGCTTATTCCTCACTAAGAGGAATTGCAGTATTATGATGTGGAACAAGAACAAGAAAGATGGGAAAATCTCAGAGAGAACCAAGGGTTCTACTGGAGCCCTATTGCTAAGACATGAGGAGAGACTTATGCTACTGACTTTAGGATGTTGACTTGGATTGAAAATTAAAACACGTCTGCTGAGGGAACATCTGTTGGTGGACCAACAAAACCTTCAGTTGGGGGGTGTGATGAGTCATAGTTTTATGGTTCTTTTATAGATAGTTTTCCATCTTCAGGTGACTAGTGAATATGTTCAAAATAAATGATCATGATGTGTGGATAGAATGTTTTCTCTAACCTTTGTGTGGTAGCTGTGTGGAATGATCTTTATGAAGAAACGGGGTCTCATTCATAGCAACACGGTAACGTGGACAAAGGATGGACAACAAGGTGGGAAGAGTTCAAAAATTTGTTGAAGATTTGTTCGCTACTGTCCCTACTCAATAAGGAGTCTACAGACTAATTCTGATATGTTAGTAAAGACTATTAGTTATCATGATGGATGTTAGAGAGGATATAGGGAAAATATACAAATGTTCAAAGAAGGACAAGAGTCCTGATTATCTTAGCTTTCCTAGATTTTATGAGTTTTAAATAAATCTTCCACCTAGATAGTAGGAAGTGGAGCGTATGTTCTAGATTGTTGTTAAGAATGAACGTTATAAATCCTTGGCGCATTCTTGTATACTTAGTTAGTTCCTGATTTTGTATTAAAGTAACGTTATGTTGTTGAAGTTGATTCGTGAATAAAGAAGAGTATATACTTTCCAAGTTAATATGGTGTTTCTAATATGGTTGTGGGCTTAATCAGTTAATTTATGTTATAGTTCTTATTCCAGGAGACTCATCCAAGGGGGCCCACTTGGTGAGAATTTTGTATGGTTGTCTTTTATGCACTTTGTTCTTTAAGTTGTTTAGTTTTGTTTCATTCACTTGCTCGTTGTATGTTCCTGCAACCACAATCTATAAATTTGTGACTATTCCTGCAGCCATGGCATGGCAGAATAGTTATTTGTGTACAAGTTGAAGAATTGGCATTTTGTTAGCAGAAATTAATGTTATCTTTAAAGTCGTGATTTCAAGCAATTTCCTTTTATGAAAATAATTGTTTAATAACTTTCAATTGTCTAAAAATAGGATAGACTTGTTCCTATATATTCTTAATGCATATACTTTGCAGCCCCATTTCATGTTACACCTCCTCAGATTGATAAATTAATGAGTCAGGAGAGCGAAATTTAGATAGTTGCTCGATGGAAACTTGTGGCTCTAGTCTAAGTACTTAGTTGTGTGTTATGACCATTGTTTTGCATCCACAACAATAATCACTTGAATAAATTATGTAAATTTATTTTTTATTTTCAAATTCAAGTGAAAGAATTGGAAACTGAAAGAGCTTATTTCATTAACGTGGGAATCTTGCATATCATCATTTTTCAAGAGTTATGTAAGAGCTTTCACTACATAAACCATGCATTTTGACTATTATGACACCACCAGTCGAGAGTTATAGGTTCCTTCCATACTTGTAATGGAGTAATGGTCATAATGCATATTTTAATCATATGTTGACAACATAAAAGCATTGGAGTTATGAAAAATATTTCAAGAGCATCTAGATGCCAAACAAGAGTTATGGGTGTAATTGCAATTTATTATTTTATACTTATACAAACTTGGGTATAGGATTTTGATGGAATATTCTAGAGAATACAAATTGGATGTCCAAATGGAAGTTACATCTTAATTTTCATGTTTGAAAATATATATATCAGAAAAATTATAATTAGAGATCATTTGGGACAAGCAAGATGTATAAAGCACAAAAGATTTGCAATTAGAAAAAATACTATATGGAATAGCATTATTAATAATTTTGTGATGATTATTTAGGTTTATGACGATTTGTGGTGAATAAAATTAGATTCTACATGAAGAAGGTATCTAAAATTGAAGAATCAAGGTTTTAGATTGCAATGTTGCTACATAATTATGTAATTATTGTCTTGATCCAAACTTGTGTGTTTGTATAAGTGTTGTATTTTGTTGGTTTTAAAGTTGCAATACATCCCATTTTCCTTTTATAAGAGGTGTTGGTTATCCCTTGAAGTTGTTTTTGTTGATTTCAAGTTGTATGTTTGGATAATAACTAAAAATGTTGCTTTTGAAATGTTTTTCTTCAAGAAGTTTAATGATTTTTCTATTTTTTTGTGAATGAATAGCATCACCCTTCATTAAAAAATTAGATTGGTATTATGATTATGTGTTTTTAGGGTACCACCATACATCGTTTCATATTATAGTAAGAGTTTGTAATTATTTAAAAAAATTGTCAAACATCAAGCATTTTACACGAGGACCTAAGACTGTGGATATGCATACAATGGTTTACCCTCCATTAGAGATTAAGATTCGATAGAATGTGCAAAACTGTTTTCTGTTGTGGGAAAAAATAGGTAGAGGGGTTTTTTAGAGGTGCATCTTCTAAGATATTTTTCGAGTAGATGATAGATAGTGTTGTTTGTCTTGGTGTAAATAGTTTTGTTACATATTTAGTTAGTTAATTTCATTTTCTAGGTTGACCTATTTGCATTGCTTAAGTCTCTAGTTAAATATTTTTTTAGTTTTGTCTCACATCATGTGGTTAAGACATGTATTCACTTTGTGACGCACCTATTCCATACACACTTGACACTTGCTCACACACTTGTTAAGTGAGCTCATAAGTGTTACATCCTTGTAGAGGTAGTTATTCATTGTCTCCTACTTTCTCACCTTCTCATCCTTGCTTATTTAAGCAAGACCACTATGTACATTTTACACGATTTATTTTTTGATAGACATTTCTATTGTTCTATTTTGGTTATACTTATTTGAAGGTTATATTGTGTATTCTAATTCAAGTCAATCCCAACATGTTATCGGAGCTAGTTGTACATTTTACACACTTCATTTTTTGACAAACATTTCTATTGTGTTATTTTGATTTCACTTAGTACAAGGTTATATTATGTATTATTATTCTAGCTAATGCCAACATGATCTCAGAGCTAGTTTTATTTGAAGGTGTCGGTTTGATGTTTGCATAAAGATTGCTCTACTTTCTTGGCTTCTTGCATACCAATTCTTTATCCAAGTTTGCACATCTCCTTCCTAGAAGATTTCCTCATGCTCCATGTATGAAAAAGTGTACTTGAGTATCTAACGTGGCCTAGTAGCCAAGATTCATCATCTTTGCATACATAATAACCTAAGTTGCATTTAACAGTGGGTGTTGGTGTAAATAGGATCATTATATAACTAGTTAAATAAATTCACTTTCTAGGTTGACCTCTTGACATTGCTTAATTATAAACTTAAGGACTTCTAGTGTTTTGTCTCATCTCATGTGGTTCAAAGATGTGTCCTCACTTTGTGAGATGTGATGCAGGAGTATCCTCGGTTCATAGCAATCTTGCATCAACCAAAAATATTTTCTTTATGTTTTGCTTTATGTTTGCAGTTTCAACTTTTCTTTCTGTGTGTCCCGATTTTGGCTCACCAGATCCTGTGGAGTTGGATTCTACTTGAAGACTTGATCATTTTTCTTGTTTTCAGACCACATCGCATTTGGATCATTTTTCGACAAGATATCACTATCGGTTTCCTTTGCAGTTTCCTCTTACCAATTGGCAATTCTTATTACCGGTTGCCTGGACCTATTTTGGTGATCTTCTAGAACCCTTTCTAAAGCTTTTGGAGCCTTGGTAGTTGATTTCTATGTTCCTTGGCATGTGGCCGACCTTTTCCTGCGATCTACGTTTCATCCTTTGGATTTTCCGGAGGAATCTCTTAGTGGAGGTTGACCTTGTGTATTTTGCTTGTTAGGTCTTATTCTTCAGGTTTTGATCCCTTTTGGGCCGACTGGATCCTTTGATCGATATATATAATTGTAATTGCGCATTAGAATGTAATCAATCAGAGAATCAAGTAGCTAGACTGTGCGTAGAAGATAGATCTTACGATTCAAGGTCCCGGTTGTGACCTATTTTGTATGTTCTACCAAGCCTATGAGTCGGTATGTTGTAATCCGGTTGCTACCGGTTGGATGTAATATGTTTTGCATTGCCTCCATCATTTCTTTGTGTTTCCGTTGTGTTTACTCTTATTGACCAGTCCAGATTGATATCTTTGAGGTCCCTCCTCACCGATGACTGCTCCAAGGTGCCTATTGCATACAAACATAACACATGCTCACACTTGTCAAGTGAGCTCACGACTATTGTATTCTTTTAGCACTTTTGTGAGTTGTGTCCAAGACACTTGCACACCTTTTTAATACATTTTCAGTTTGCGGGGGCGGGGGGGGGGGGTTTCTAAAATTGTATCAAAGGTGGGCGGATTCACTTGTGCCTTTGAGCACTTTTGTGTGTCATGCCTTGAGCACTTACACATTTTTTCATCTTTTTCTTCCCATTTAGCGTCTTCTAGAGCCCCCCATTACAGACATAGAAGACGCTATTAATAATCAATCTTCTTTTTGGCACTTTTTTCCCAAAGGTCAAAGACACTTCACAAAGAGCATATAAAGATTCAGTAAGACTTCACCTTTTTGGCTCTTGATCTATACATCGATATTCAGTATTGCAAGATTCATCACCATCTTATGGATGGGTTGCATAGTCTTTATTTTCTCTTCTATGGGGGAAATATCCATTGTACATTGTGTTGAATTTGTCCTTAGGGGCTTATCATGAATCATTCCTTCTACTACTTATTTTCTTCATTGTAGATTCACTTTCTATCATTTTTCTTTTTGAGAGTAGTTTTATTTCCATTGGATTTTCTCTTTCTCTATTCATGTGAAATTTGTATGGGTATCTACATGACTTAAAAGATGACTCTTATCTTTGTATACATTACTCCCTAAGTTGTACTTAAGGGGAGATACTAGTGTAAATAAGGTCATCACATAACTAGTTAGTTAATTTCACTTTGTAGATTGACCTATTCACATTGCTTAAGTATCTACTTAGGGACTTACAAAGTTTTGGCTCACCTCATGTGGTTTAGACATGTCTTATGACTTTGTTAGACACATATTACATACACACTTGTCAAATGACCTCGCAAGTTTTGCATCCTTTAAGAGGTAGTTAGTAATTGTCTCTTACCTTCTCATCTTTTCATTCTTACCTATTTAAGCAAGGTCACTATGTACATTTTATACATATTTTATTTATTGATACGATTTTTTTAGTTTTCAGTACGCCAGGGGTATCCCCGCAACCCAGTCCAACGACCCAACCTGCCTTACCTTGGGCTTACTTTTATTGCCAAGTTGGGGCCAAGAAGGGGTGAACTGAGGCGAGACTAGTCCCCTAGGGAGAGAATCCAGAGCCTGCAACCAATCCTCCCTCTTAAATCTGAGAGGGAGTCGAACCCAAGACCGATGGGGAGCAAACCCACCGCCCAAGCCAACTCACCTACCCGTACGGGCTTAAAATTTGAGGTAAATTATGGTTTGAACCGAGGATGTAAGCACTACAGGCAAGAAGGCCCACTATTTCTCCAAGGCTCTCCCCAAGGTAAGGGTACTCCATTTTTAACACGGTAGAGACAAACCTGTGGGGGTTTGAACCTAGGTTGTAGGCACTACAGGCAAGAAGCCCCACCATTTTAATAAAGGGTCATCCCAAATTTGAGGTAAATTATGGTTTGAACCAAGGATGTAAGCACTACAAGCAATAAGCCCCACTATTTCTCCAAGGCTCTCCCCAAGGTAAGGGTACTCCATTTTTAACACAGTAGAGACAAACCTGTGGGGGTTTGAACCTAGGTTGTAGGCACTACAGGTAAGAAGCCCCACCATTTCACCGAAGGGTCATCCCCCCCCCAAAAAATGAGGTAAATAATGGTTTGAACGAAGGATGTAAGCACTACAGGAAAGAAGCCCCACTATTTCTTGAAGGTTCTCCCCAAGGTAAGGGTACTCCATTTTTAACACGGTAGAGACGAACCCATGGGGGTTTGAACCTAGGTTGTAGGCACTAAAGGCAAGAAGCCCCACCATTTCACCAAAGGGTCATCCCCTTTATTGATACGATTTTTATTGTTTTGGTTTCACTTACTAGAAGGCTATATTGTGCATTTTGATGCAGGCTAATCCCAAGAGTGTGAGTGTTTTGTTCCAACTTGCAAAAATTGCAAATTGTGAGTTGTATGTATAAATGAAGACTAAAAATAAGAAGATAATGAACATTTTCTTGGAAAAGGATTTAAGAATTTCAATCTTTTAAGACACAAAAGGGTATTTGTGGTTGTGAAAAATAATATAAGAGTTTGCTAGAGGATATTAGGAAGACAAGAATAGCAATAGACTGACATAAAGAAGAGAATAAAATGGTTGGGTTTGAGTCCTAATTTTTTAATAATTATTTATTTATAGATGAATTTGTGTGTACAAGAAAAGATGACATGAAAATTATTGTGCAAGAGGATGAAGAAAAGAATTAGATTGCAACAACATGACTTGTTAAAGGAATGGAAGAAGTGGTGAAGGAAGTTGCACCAAAGAGTGGTAAAGAAGAAATTGCAACTAAGAATGATAGAGATAAAGAAGATGTTTCAACAGAAAATGATTAGCTAAAAAGTTGTATTTTTCATTTTGATTAAGATGATGTGTATGCAAATTTAGTGGTAAAGTGGAAAAAGAGAAAAATGAATATTTACCACAATATGAATGGAGTTTATTTGTGTGTAAGATAATTCTATGGAAAGGAAAAGTAATTGATTGTGAATTTGCTTCATTTTAATAATGTTTGATGAGTTGAGTACAAGTGAAATGGTGACAAGAGAATGGTAAGAATTTTGGTGGAGGCGGTTCAATTATGATGGGTTCAATCCTGCAAAAAAGAGGGAAGGAGTAAAGATGGAGGAGCGGATAGAAAATTTTTGTGTGGGGTGAAAAGAAATCAAGTTGATAGGAAAGATATATGGATAAAAAACAAGCATAGAATTTTTAAATGTTCATAAGTCTCCAACTCATGGACCATTTCATTTACCTTTGGTGTCTCATGTAGGAACATCTAAGCGTGTAGGGCAATCATGTATCACCTAAAAATATTTTTACTGTTTATGTTGTTATTATTTAATTTTAGTGAAATAAATTTTACAATTACAATTGGAGTCAAGATTTATAGTTGAAATAGCAACTTGAGTAAATTATTTAAAAATCTATATATCTTTTTCTTCAAGTCAAAGCATTGGAATTGAAGGAACATCTTTTATTAATGTGGGAATCATGCATGTCTAATTTTTTAGGAGATATAAAAGAATTCACTATACAAACAATACATTTTGACTATTATGAAACCATTAGTTGGGAGTTACAAGTTTCTTCCATGCATGCAATGGAATAATGATCCCAAACAATATTTGAATTATATTTTGACCACAAAAGAGCATTGGAGTTATGAAGAATCTTCGAAGACAAACTAGATGAAAATAGGACTTATGGGTGTAATTGCAATTTAATGTTTTATAATTTTACAAACCTAGGCATGGGATTTTGAGGGAATATTCTTGAGCATCTAAAGTGGACAATCAAATGGGATTTACATCTCATTTTGCATGTTTTTATCATAAAAAAAATAAAATTGGAGCTCATTCAAAACAAGCAAAGAGTAGAAAAGCACAAAAGATGAGAAATTAGTAAGAGACATATGGAGCAATATTGTTTGTAGATTTGTAACGTGTTTGCAAGCTTTTGAAGGTTCATGGTGAAGAAAATCATATTCTACGTGAAGATCTTAGAAACTGAAGAATCGTGGCTATAGATTACAATGTTATGATTTGGTAATATCGAGATAGGGCTTAAACCCTTACATAACAACCAACTAGCAAACAAGAGGGATCTCACAAGAAGTGAGATGACCATAACCCAAAAAGGACCAAATGCTTTTTTGAAAATGATGATTTTGACCAGTGCATCAAATCAACTTAACAAGGATCCCAACCCCAAAAAAAGAACTACTCTTTCATGAAATGAGAAAGAGGGGGAGAAGAGGACACGTGAGCTTTCTTGCATCCATAAACAACAATCCACACAATGTTATCATCCAAGAGCCCTATAGGAGAGGAAGAGTGCAACCCCCTAGGAGGACAATCAACAAACAAAGGGGGAACAATAGGAGGGTGAGGCAACAGATAGCCCACATCCACCAAAGAAGACATAATCAGAGTAACCAATGGAGACACGAGAAGAGAACTATCAGAAATTGTTATAGTGTTCATAGGGATGGACAAAGCCATCCCAAGAGCAAGCCCATCGGATTCCTAAGAAAAGACCAATTCTAATGAGATAGAATCCTCAGCATTCAAATGACTATCAGTAACATGTTGCCACCAAGAAGCAAAGCCCTTTCGACCCTTTTGACACCACCTAGAACAATATGTGACCAAATGACCAGTAGAAAAATGACGACAACAATAAAAAGGGATGCCCTCATAATCCACTTATTGAATCCAAGCCCTGTCCCCAACCATCAAAACCACATCTCCATGGAGAGGTAAAGAGAGATCAATGTCCACCACAAAACGAGCAAAAGTAGTGCCCCATGACAAAAGTGGAAGCATCAACCTTCAACAAATGACCAATAGAATTTCCAATAGCTTCATAGCAAGTATCTTCCCAAAATCGGTTCACTAAGGGGGTTGAAGGTTTTAGACCAAGGCTTAAGAGAAGAGGATTCTCTCCCCAAGCCTACAACTTCCCCAAAATCAAGTTCCTATCCTCTTCAGAAGCAAAAGAAGCAATGAAGAAACCTTTAGTACAGGGAAAAAGTTCAATCTTACCTATTCCAAGACACTGCCCAAGACCTCACAACATAACTGTGGAGATAACATAAGAATCTACAAACAAAACCCTATGAATATAAAAGTCTTCATTCTCCGCCACATCTTGACCACAAACTATCACAGGGGGGCTTGGCACAAGACGGGATGAAAATGCCTCGGAGGATGAGTAACAAGCCCAACAACCAAGGCAAAACTTAGATTGATACAGACATAAGCTAAAGGGACATCACCTCCAACACCAACAACATCGGCATCACCAGAGACAATAACCAAAGGAGGTGTGAACTGAATAAAAAAAGGGACAACTCACAACCTAAGCACAACCCCTTTGCCAGAAGCCTTCGAGATCATAGCAAGAGGATCAGCAGAGACATCCACGGCCACAACCAAGATTCCCCATCCTCCAACACTAGTAGAAGAGATGGCAATAGTAGAAACCCCCAATCTACACATTTGCAATATGAGCAAGGCATGCAGGCACAATCACAACAAGTGAGAGACTCATTTCAAATATATATATATATATATATATATATATATATTCCAAAGCCATTGTAAATTACAATGTCGTTAGATAATTGTGTAATTGTGGTTTCAATCCGAACTTATACTTCTAAATGAGTGTTGTAGTTTGTTGATTCTAATGTTATCATGCAACCGATGTTGCTTTAATCAGAGGTTTTTGATGACCTTGTAGTTATGTTTGTTGATTTGAAGTTGTATGTGTGAAGAATAACTAAAGAAGTAGTTGATTTTGAATTGTTTTTGCCTAAAGAAATTTGTTGACTTTGCAATTGTGTGTGAATGAGGGGTAATACCTTTGTGGAAGCTTTAAAATGTTGTTTTGAGAATGTGTTGGAATAAATACCTTGCATCAATATTGCTATTATGTTATTTTGTTTTTGATTAGGGGAAAAACAAGTTTTGAAGGGACTCAAAACCCTTTACAAACATAAGATGATAGTATCTAAAATCCTCAACCAGAAAGTTGTCCGGAAAAAAAGGAATAGGAAAGCACCAAACAACCATGGGTAAAAAGGGCACCCATAACCAAAAACAACAAAGTTGCAAAAGGAACAACCTGCAGCCAACCAAAAACCCTCCCCAACCCAAGAACCATCAAGATTTACATTTAGAATTGCTCTTATGGGATCGAAGAGTCATATCAAAAGAAGGTTTAAAGGACTTAGCTTTTTTTCCTTTAACAGAATTTCATCCCTCTTCCACTTGCGCTACCTTAACATGTCATTCCAACGCACCAAAATCCTGAGAGTGAGAATCAACAACCGTTGTCTTAGCACAACCAACAACCAACAGACAACAAAGGCAAAACCCCAGCATCACCAGTCTGCCTCAACCCAGCAGACACAGCCTCATCAGAACTAGCAGACGGAAAAACCCCAGCATCACCAGTCAAGCCTGACTTGGTAAAAACAAGAGTGCTAGCCAAATCAATATCACAAGAAGAAACCTCTTGAGTCTCCTTCACACGAGAAACATCAAGAGACACATGCACAGTTTCAACAACCCCACCAAGAGAGACAACCGGAGGAGAATGCCTCAAAATCCTGTGGATCCAAAGCAGCGACCTCAGAAACACTCCTAGATTGATCTGGAATCTTTGACACTGCATAATGTTGTACCGATGCACCTTTCCACCATGTAGCCTTAGTTGCCTTTTTTTCTCAAACCCACAATGCTCAACAGTATGAACAGATTTAAAACATCTTCTATAGCGAAAGGGAATCCCTTCATAGTCCAAAGATTGAACCCAAGAACCCTTTGAAGAATTAAGTAAAATTTCAGCAAGCGGCACATTTGAGATATCTAGATCAATAAGTATGCGAGCAAATGTAGAGTGGAAGATATCAAAGGATTCAGCATCCACCATCAAAAAGTCACCAAAGGCATCTCCCACTTCCTCTAAAAAAGAATCATTCCATAAATGAAGTGAGAGACATGGTTATTTTGTTATTTTGTTATTCATGTGTGAGGGGCATGGTTTTTTTTTTTAATACAACTAATTGTAGCTTCTTTAAATCTTTATCCCTACAAAAGAGGGACAAATGGATTGCCCAATGATTCATGTTGGTTTCCATCTTAAGTCGTCTGATTTTAGTATTATTTTGCTTGTCAAATGAATACAAGAGGATATGAAGACTACTGTAAATATAAAGATTCACAAAACATCAACTATAAAACCTAGTCGATCTATAAAAAAAAAATTAAAAAGTAGATACATAACAATTGACAAATTCTATAATATTTTAATAATAGAAATGCTCAATAATGAATATTTGACTTTTGCAAGTTTTCAAGACAACTTAAAATTATAATAAAAATCATATTTTTATAGTCAATAAAATATGCAAGAGTTTTTTTCATAACGTTTCAAACCACTTCTTATAATCTCCCATTAATACAAAGGAAAACAAAAAAAATTGAACTATTAATTTTACATGAAAAAGAAAAGAATAAAAAAAAATATGAAAAATGAAGAAAACAAGATAAGAACCCCTCTCTAATGCATTTTGACCTCAAGCTGCCTTGAGTCTGTTTATCTTAACTTCTTCAATACTTTTTTCAGTATCCTTTGTCCGTTTTGAGAGCTATGGCATGTGTTGTCTTTTCTTTTTTAACCCTTGGGTTTGTTCATTGTTTGAAGGATTCCATTGATATATCTATTTTTATCATTATATCTTTAATCATTCTATTAAGTTTAGGTACCTTTCTAAAAAGGTATTTTATTTCTTTACTCAGAAATAATAAGAAAATATTCAATCTCAAAATATTTTATCAAGAAATATCAAAACATATGAAAAATTATAAAATATATAAATGTTTATCATCAATCTGTGTTTTATATATTTGTATAATAGAAAATTGTAACCAATTTCTTTGTAAACAATAAAAATGAAAGAAAAGATTTATATACATTTACATTTAAAATATACATTAATAATAATCAATTATATATTTTAATATTTTTATTTATTATAATTATTCCTTAATTTGTTTACTATTTGAAATTGAATATTTTATTTTCTTTCTTTCTCCCTTTTTTCAATCTTTTATTTCCTTGCCCTGCTCTTCTAAAACAAGTCTCGCAATTTAATACAACTTTTTCTTTTCCTCAGCATGATTTATTAATACATTAACCAAAAGACTTCTCACGATCATTTGAAGAAGTTTTCTCTGTTATTTGACCTTGAAACTTCTAGAGACTGATATGTCAGGCCATTAAGGCTAACTATGAGCCAATCATTTCAATATGAAATCTGCACTGAAGATGCAATTGATATCTTAAAATTGCAACAAATACAGGCTCATTTGTGCCTGGATCATGCTAGAGGCTATAATATAAATTTTGATTATACTGGATGTCGAATTCCATCTATTAAACGGCAGACAACACGATTCTAGATCGTATAAGAATAGAAACCTAAAAATAATCATAAAGGAACAATTAAGTTCAAATATTTCCAATTGTGTAATTATTTTAATTCGACCCACAATAAACGTGTCATTGTCCTTTTTGAAATTGCCTAATTGTTGACACGGCAGAAGACAGGCAGCTACGTAGGCAACGAGAAATCACAGCTAGTCTGGGGCAGTCCAAGGAGGTTCCTATGTCATTTTCAGGTCAACCTAGTGTTAGCTGAAACAAAACGAGTAACACTGGTCAATGAGAGCTATTAAAGCCATTGAGAAATCCTGCAAGAATGTTATGATCTTATGTCTCCTCAGCTTAAAAGAAGACTTAAAACATGGGCGCCGCATCATAAGCCTCATGCCAATATTATAACGTCGGATTTGAATGGTACATAAAATTTGCCTCAAAAATTCTTGCTGTCTGTTATAGAAAGGCGACATTCTCAAGTATAAATAAATATACTCAAACCCATCACAAGGAAGCCATGCTACGAAAGTAATTTGTTTGTACTTACAGAAAATGGCTCTCTAGAAAAGGCTAAATCTCGTTTTTGACGCCATAGACAAGTTGAAGGTAAGATGATCATTTCTATAAACTGAAGGCTGATGAATTTTATAAAAACAGCCAGTGAGCAGCGAGCAGATGAACTTTTCCTTATATGGGTTTTTTATTACATACTTCCATTAAGGTTAGATTAGATTAGCACTGGGGAGAAAATGTTGGGTACTCATTCTAGAATGCTGACACAAACTAGTACCTTCTTTATAGGTAGCGTTTGGAAAACAATTGACAAATTGAAGTGAGGTGATGCATTTCTTTAAAAGTAAAGGTTCATGAACTTCTGAAAAACAACAAGTGAGCAACGAGCCGATCCACTTTTCATCATTGGATTTTTCGCTTGTTAACTTCCTTACAGATTAGATAAGAGCTGGGCAGAGAACGTTGACTAATCATTCTAGCATGCTGACACGAACTCATATCTCCTTTGTAGGTTGTCTTGGGATTTTCAAATAGATCATGCAATTTATTGGACTATTCTGTCATGCAAGGAGGTGGGGACCTCATTGTTATGAAGATAAAAGTACTTGAGAATAACTTAGGATTAGTATCCATCTCATCTCAATAAATTCTGCCCCAACCCTATTACAATGCAAGCCCACAAGCAGTGACAAAAACAATGAACTCTCTGAAGGGAGTAAGTCGCAACTGCAGCCAAAGCACAAACAAAAGAAGCCAAAGGTCCAGCCTAAACAATTCCAGACCCAACCCTAATCAATAGCACGCCCTTCACTCTTGTATGAGATTGAAACACAGATTTGAGAAGATCTTTCGTCCTCGTTTTTACAATCATCCAGGAAAATTTGTCTTCCAAGTCCTCAGACCTAGGAAAAGAAGGTTTCAGAATATTCCACAGAGGGCCATCACAAACATGTTGAGCTAGAGTAACCAAACATCAAACAAGAACCCCAGGAGAAGAGTGGGGATGAACTGAAGCCAAAGGATGTTGTGCAATCGGAACAGAAGATGGATGTGGCTCACCAATGGGAGCCAAAGGAGCAGCAGGACTAGGAACAACCGCAAGAGCAAGATCATTGGACATAGTTGACTCCAAAGCAGACTCATCGAGCCCCACCACACACACGATTGTTTTTTCCATTCACCTTGTATTGTTTTGTGGTAAATATATAATTGTTTGTACTTGCACACGATGCTTTCTAAAAAGGGATCAGAATCCATCCTCTTCAATGCCATTGACAAAATGAGTTGAGGTAATGTTTTCTAAAAGGTCAAAAGTAAAAATAGTTTTTCAGGTCACCACCAAGTTAGTATTCAATTTGGTATTTGAGATCCTCAATACACAAGCAATGCACAAAGAGGATTGTTTTTCAATTTAGCTTGAATTGGTTTGGACTGTGTACAACCTGTTGTGACCTTTATCACGCATCGCCCCATTGCAAATGGGGACCCCCTTGTTTTTTCTTTTCAGGGTTTTGTTAGAGTCTCACAACCTTCCTGACACCATTTTGTCAGTTTTGAAAGGTCCGAGTTTTGGAAGTCATAAGTCAGTATGTGCAAACCATGGTCAGAACAAAGTCTAGACATCATCAATGTGCCTAGAAAGTCCGAAGAACGAAGATTGCAATTGATTTGAGTGAATTTGGACAACTTTCTATTCTTGGAAAGTTTTGCTTTTTTGCTTTTTCCTATTTTTAGGAAGTTTCGTTTTGGGCACTTTAAGCATGATCCTTGAAAGATCCCTGATAGATCTTTGCTGTTAACCTGCTGTAATTTTTTTTTATTTTTAATTTTGTTTTCCTGTTTATTTAAGTTTTTCTTACAGAACTAGACAGAAGTGCAGAAAGGGTTGTTTGTTTTTGTGTTTTGATTGTTTTATAGCATAGGAAGGAATAGATAACAGCAAATATGAAGCAATACTGAAATAAATGAGGTATACAGCAAAAGTCAAAATTATTGCAAATCGTACCAGCAGATTTGTCTGAATTACAAAGCCAAACAATGAATCCAATGTATTTCCCAAGCTCTCATACAAATTCGAAGTCAAACTGGAAGATGAAGAATGTTCTCCAACCCCACATACACTGGAAGTGAATACAAGCAATACCCTATACACCACGTGGTGTATTTGCTGCAAATGGCATTCCTCCAGCTGCAATGAACCACGTCTCCACTGGAAAGATGGTAGGCTACGCTGAAACCCTACTGAGAATTGATGCCTCTGTCCTTAATCACCACGCACAATGCCTTATAAGTCCGGTGCCAAAGATTGCTGAGGGCTACGTCCCAGCCAATCCTAATCCTGGGGTTTGCGTCCCAGTCTAGAAATTGCTCTCCAGAGCAAATTCATACAAGTTGTCAAATATGCAAAAGATGATGATAGAATGAAGCTCCTATCCCCTTATAACCCCTCTCAATTGCAAATCGAACCCTAATTGTCTCCAAGTGGCATGGTCTAGTGGAAATGTTATAATTTCTTATTTTAAAGTGGTCATGTTACTAGAAAATGACCTTTTTCCTCATAGACAGAAATCCGCTCACTGAATTGCCCTGAGACCAAAGAGAAAGATTTAAAGAATTTCAAGATCTTTCCAACGAGCTATCACACAATAGGGTGCGCATCCAGATGAGGCCAAAAATCCCCTTATTACTCCAAAATGGCTAACAACTTAGCCTTATTTAATTATTAAACGCTAACTTAGGAAATATTAAAAATATAACCCAAATAGCCATAAAATGCCCAACTGACATTACAAACCCTAAAATCATCCTGTCACCTGTCTGTGACTGAAGTCGGAAATCAAGGATTCACTGGTAGTCTCATCCCTAAAATCTAGGGATGCTCCTAAAATTTAGGAAACAAGCCCAATCTCTCTGAAACTGAACCCAAAGAGGCATCTCATGGAGACCCAACCTTGGGCATGATCAAACCTCCTAGAAAGTAGGAACTGCCTCCTAAAAACAAGGAATGTCTCCCAACTGATCAATAACTGCTAGAATACCAAGTCTCCAACACTGAATAACCATACCGGGTCTCTGTCCAACCCTGTCAGCCTACAAGACCCCATAATAAGCTGACTCACATGTCTCTGCTAGACTGAGCTAGAGTGGGGACATGACAATCCTCCCCTCTCGGAGATGCTTGCCCACAAGCAACTGTAATGCTGGATGCTGTAAAATGCTCTCACCTTCCCAAGTGGCATCCTCTATGGGAAGATCTCTCCATCGAACCAAATACTCTCGAATCACCCGGCTTCTCAACCGTCGTTCCCTCACCTCAAGAATCTCATCAGGAACCAAAATCAATTTACCCTCCTCATCCATAGGAGGTAACTCGGGTGAAACTGTAATATGCTGTCCAAGGGCCTTTTTCAGGCAAGATACATGAAATACATTATGAATCCTGCTGCCAGGTGGTAACTCAACCTCATATGCAACCTCTCCCACTCGCCTGAGTACCCTGTATGGACCATAAAAACGTGGTTTGAGCTTCTCAGCTCCCCCCCTTTTTAGGGTGCTCTGCCGATATGGTTGTAAGCGCAGAAAGACCATATCATCCACCTCAAACGCTCTCTCAATCCTGTGCCTGTCTGCGTACATCTTTTGCTGATTTTGGGCCTGCTGTAAATTCTCCCTGAGAGATCTCATGACATCCTGGTTCTCCTGTAACCAATCCTGAGCCAAAGGAACTCTACTATCACTAATTGCCAAATCAGTGAAAGATAATGCCTCATATCCATAGAGAGCTCTGAAAGGCGTCATGCCAATGGACATATGGTGAGTGGTATTATAACAATACTCGCCCAAATACAACCAGCGTACCCATGCTTTTTGTTGCCCTGACACATAGTTACGCAAATATCCCTCAACCCACTTGTTGACTATCTCGGTCTGTCCATCAGTTTGAGGGTGGTAACTAGTACTAGGTGTCAACTCAGTGCCTGTAAGCCTGAAAAGTTCCTGCCAAAAGGAACTCATGAACCTGCTGTCCCTGTCACTCACAATGGTCTTGGGAAGACCATGGAGTCTAAATACCTCCCTGAAAAATAACTCAGCCACCTGTGATGCTGTGAAATCCAGTGCAATGGGAAAGAAGTGGGCATACTTTGTTAGCCTATCCACAACAACATAAATACAATCTTTCCCCTGAACCCGAGGAAGACCTGTAATGAAATCCATTGAGATCCCTGTCCACTTCTGTTCCGGTATAGGTAAGGGTTGCAACAACCCCGCTGGGTAGGTATGCTCCGACTTGTTCTGCTAACAAGTCATACACTCACGGACATGGCGTAAAACATCATCTTTGAGACCCTTCCAAGAGAATCTCTCACGAACCGCCCTGTAAGTCTTACCATATCCTGGATGTCCTGCTGTAGGAGTATCATGGAGAGCATGCAAAATTTGTTCCTTCAACTGAGAACTCGGAACAAGATAAACCCTACCCTTGTAGTAGATAATATCATCTACCACACTATATCTGTCATCCACTATCAAACCATCCATGATCTCACAAGCATGCTGATCCTTGGAATACTCAACTAAGAGTTGAGCCTTCCAATCTGCTGAAATCTCGCTCAATGAGCAAAGGGCAGCCAATGAAGGTTTCCTAGAGAGTGCATCAGCCACAGTATTATTCTTCCCCTTTATGAATTCGATATCGAAGTCATAAGCCTGAATTTTGCTAATCCATTTTTGTTGTCTATCATTAAGCTCTGTTTGATTTAGGAAGTATTTCAGACTGTTGTGATCAGTTCTTACCACAAATTTGCTGCCAACAAGATACTGTCTGAATTTGGCTAACGCATGCATGATAGCCAACATTTCCTTGTCGTAGGTAGAGTACAACCTCTCATTATTTTGCAACTTTCTGCTCTCATAGGCAATGGGATGTTTGTTCTGCATCAACACGGCTCCTATACCAAATCCTGAGGCATCACACTCTAGAACAAAGGGCTGCGAGAAATCAGGTAGTGCCAAGACAGGACAAGTGCTCATCACCTCCTTGAGTCTATCAAAGACCCCCTACGCTTGTTCTGTCCATCTGAAGGCCCCCTTTTTTGTAAGATCTGTCAAAGGTGCTGCCAACTGAGAGAAACCCTTCACAAATCTCCTATAATAAGCACACAATCCAAGGAATCCACGTAACTCCGTAATGTTCTGAGGGACGGGCCAATTCTGAATTGCCTGAATCTTCTCCTCATGCACCTTCACTCCATCAGCACTGATCACATGTCCCAAATATAACACCTCCCTCAATCCAAACTCACATTTGGAAAGCTTAGCAAATAGAGACTGATCCTCCATTATGCCAAGTACCTCCTCAAGATGTCTGAGATGATCCTCCCAAGTACAACTGTAAATCAATATATCATCAAAGAACACTAGAACCGACTTCCTCAACTGCTTGTTGAAGATATGGTTCATACAGGACTGGAAAGTAGCTGGTGCATTGGTAAGGCCAAAAGGCATTACCAGGAACTCATAATGCCCATAGTGACAACGGAAAGCAGTCTTGTGTACATCCTCAGCGCGTACACGAATCTGATGGTAGCCTGAACGAAGATCAATCTTAGAGAAATAGACAGCCCCATGTAACTCATCCAACAACTCATCTATGCGCGGAATAGGATATCTGTTTTTTATTGTCTTCTTGTTCAAGGCTCTATAATCAATACACATCCGTAGAGTCCCATCCTTCTTCTTAACCAACACTACGGAAGAAGCAAACGGGCTAGAACTCGGTCGAATGAAACCCATATCTAATAGTTCATGAATTGTCTTCTCAATTTCATCCTTATAAGCTCTAGGATGACGATATGGGGTAGTAATCACTGGCTTTGCTCCCTCCTCCAACTCTATACCATGCTCAAAACCTCTATCTGGTGGCACTCCAGGAGGTATATCACCAAATACTCTACCATGGCGATCCATCACTGACTGAATGTCCACATGAAACACACAGCCATCCTGGGGTGTGGGTGTTTTGGACTTAACCAAACAATGCGTAGCCCAGAGTACATCATTATGCCTGAGGATAGTCTCCATCCTGCGAGAAGTCACTTCCCTAGGTCCACCATCTGAAGCTGCCCTCAAAATCACTTTCTTCCCTCCAGACAGAAACTCCAACTGCATACGTTGGTGATCAATAATGTAACGCCCAATACCCTGTAACCACTGCATGCCCAAAACCACATCATAATCCTCTATAGGAAGCACATAAAAATCATCAGTCAAAGTATAATTCCCCATCTGAATACTAAGCTGTGGAATCCGTTTGGTGCAACCCAAAACTGCACCATTTGCCACCTTCACTCCAAAACCACCAAACTCCTCATACTGCAAGCCACGCCTCTCAACTAATTTCTGATCAATAAAGTTATGTGTAGCACCTGTGTCTACCAAGCTGGTGACCCGCTTACCCTTAAGTGTACCTTTCAACCGGAAGGCATGAAACTTAGGATAACTGGAGAGAGTAGCCATAGCTACTTTGGCTGACGCCAACGGCTCAGGGATGTCTAGCTCCAACTGTGTCTGAACCTGCTCAACATCCTCTGTATCCTCCTCAATATCAGTATCAAGAACCTCCTCATCTCCTAACTCAGAAGTCACCTCAATCAAATGAACCTTTCCTTTACCCATGCAACGGTGTCCTGGTTCCCAAGGTTCCTTGCAGGAAAAACATAACTTTTTCCTCCTCAATTCATTCCTCGTTTCCTGATTCATCCAAGGGGTTTTCGCTGAAGTCCCTTCTTTGTTCTGGGACGTATTGGCCTTCTGTGCAGGCCGTGAATCTCTAAATGGTTTCTTATCTGCCTGATAAGAAGTGGGAACAGTATCTAGTCTCAATGTCACCTCAATAGCCTCCTTAAGAGTTGCTGGTTGGAAAGCACGCACTAGTCCCTTTAGCCTATCCTGCAAGCCCTCAGTGAACAACATCACACTACGTCTCTGGGGCATATCCGGTACCATCACTGCAATACGTTGGAACTCATTAATATAGGCTTCTGCATGACCGGTTTGTCTAAGGTGAGCCAACTCCCTGTAATAAAGTTCTGTATCCTTACGGTCAAACCGTGCAATGAGACGCTCAGTGAACTCAGTATAGGAGTGAACTAAGGTGTGATCCTGGGTGACCAATCCATGGTGCCACCAATCATAGGCAATCCCCTCTAAATGCAATACAGCAAACTGAATAGCCTCACGCTCAGGCATGGGCCTCAATGAAAGATATATGTCCAGCTTGTGGACCCACGCTCGTGCGCTAGTGTCTCCTGTGCCATTATATGGGGCCAATGTAATCTTCCCAGTAGCTCTATTCAAATCATAATTCTGCTGCTGCTGGTGTGGTCTATTACCACAATCTCCCCTGAACCTGGTTGTATCTCTACGCTGTGCACAATACTGGGGAAGAGGGAAAACGTCCCTAACCTCAGGGGGTAGAGCTCTCCACTCAGCTGTGGCTGCTAAAACTGACTCCTGGAACCCAACCTCCGGTGGTTCCACTTGTGCTGGTTGTTCACCTGGTATGAACTGAGGAAGCAATGGCCTATTCGTAGTAGGTGTACGATGGCGGTGCCTCCTGCTGGAATGATGGGAACTCCCAACTGAAGATTGGGACTGATGGCTGCGGTGACTACCAGCCACTGAAGGTGACCTACCACGCCTACCTCTGTGTCCATCCATATCCAAACGATCCAAGGTATCTTGTAACCTATCTAATGCCTGGACGATCCTGGGCTGAGTAGTGATAAGAGTCCTCATCATCTCTCTCTCTTCCTCATCCTGATTTCTTCTGTCGCCCACCCGTTCCTCAGCCATGACTGAATTCTGTTCTATCCCAAACTCACGCTCGTACTGAGCTCTTCTGCGTGTGTAATACCTATTTATATCCGCTCTACCCGAATGCATAGAAATAAAGTCTGATTAACCCCACAGGCTGGTAGAATACATGGCTCTGATACCACTGAAAGATCCCTGATAGATCTTTGCTGTTAACCTGCTGTAATTTTTTTTTATTTTTAATTTTGTTTTCCTGTTTATTTAAGTTTTTCTTACAGAACTAGACAGAAGTGCAGAAAGGGTTGTTTGTTTTTGTGTTTTGATTGTTTTATAGCATAGGAAGGAATAGATAACAGCAAATATGAAGCAATACTGAAATAAATGAGGTATACAGCAAAAGTCAGAATTATTGCAAATCGTACCAGGCAGATTTGTCTGAATTACAAAGCCAAACAATGAATCCAATGTATTTCCCAAGCTCTCATACAAATTCGAAGTCAAACTGGAAGATGAAGAATGTTCTCCAACCCCACATACACTGGAAGTGAATACAAGCAATACCCTATACACCACGTGGTGTATTTGCTGCAAATGGCATTCCTCCAGCTGCAATGAACCACGTCTCCACTGGAAAGATGGTAGGCTACGCTGAAACCCTACTGAGAATTGATGCCTCTGTCCTTAATCACCACGCACAATGCCTTATAAGTCCGGTGCCAAAGATTGCTGAGGGCTACGTCCCAGCCAATCCTAATCCTGGGGTTTGCGTCCCAGTCTAGAAATCGCTCTCCAGAGCAAATTCATACAAGTTGTCAAATATGCAAAAGATGATGATAGAATGAAGCTCCTATCCCCTTATAACCCCTCTCAATTGCAAATCGAACCCTAATTGTCTCCAAGTGGCATGGTCTAGTGGAAATGTTATAATTTCTTATTTTAAAGTGGTCATGTTACTAGAAAATGACCTTTTTCCTCATAGACAGAAATCCGCTCACTGAATTGCCCTGAGACCAAAGAGAAAGATTTAAAGAATTTCAAGATCTTTCCAACGAGCTATCACACAATAGGGTGCGCATCCAGATAAGGCCAAAAATCCCCTTATTACTCCAAAATGGCTAACAACTTAGCCTTATTTAATTATTAAACGCTAACTTAGGAAATATTAAAAATATAACCCAAATAGCCATAAAATGCCCAACTGACATTACAAACCCTAAAATCATCCTGTCACCTGTCTGTGACTGAAGTCGGAAATCAAGGATTCACTGGTAGTCTCATCCCTAAAATCTAGGGATGCTCCTAAAATTTAGGAAACAAGCCCAATCTCTCTGAAACTGAACCCAAAGAGGCATCTCATGGAGACCCAACCTTGGGCATGATCAAACCTCCTAAAAAGTAGGAACTGCCTCCTAAAAACAAGGAATGTCTCCCAACTGATCAATAACTGCTAGAATACCAAGTCTCCAACACTGAATAACCATACCGGGTCTCTGTCCAACCCTGTCAGCCTACAAGACCCCATAATAAGCTGACTCACATGTCTCTGCTAGACTAAGCTAGAGTGGGGACATGACAATCCTCGAAATGGCTATTTTTCGAAATTTTTTCCTATTTTTTTAGGGATGCTTTCTTTTTCTATTTTTGGAAAGGGATCTAGGGTTTGCATTGTTGGCTCTGAGTTACATTGAGAATGATCAAGAATTCCACCCAAAATTCAAATTTTGTCCTAAAAAGCTAAGTTCCTAGATTTTAGAGATCCACAGGAATTCGGTGGATAAATGAAGTATGAATTTCAAATTTCAAGAGGATCCGAGGTGAAATGCATAAGTTATGGAGATTTTGAATCTGGCTTCCATGAAGATCATCTCTCACCAAGTCCACCCAGCAATGAGGTTCATAGGGTCAAGGGTTTGGCAAAGTCCGCCTTCACTTGGTCATATGAAGAGCAAAGTCCACCCTTGATTGAGTATAAGGTGCTTGAGTCTCTTGAACCCCGCCCATGGAGAAGGTGGATGAAGTTAAGGAAGTTCGCCCCATGTGGAGTGAATCACTTGAAGTCCGCCCTCCTACTTAAGGAAAGAATTCTATGAAGTCCTCCCAGCAAAGGAAGATTATTCACTAACTCCGATTAGCATGAGGAAAGGAAACCACCAAGTCTGACTTGTACCAAGGAAAGAAGTTTTTCAAGTCCGCCCAAGTTCAAAAATAATGAGGAAAGAAAAAGGTAAAGTCCGCCTTAAATGGGAAGCAAGATGGAAAACTTTTTACCAAGTCCGCCAGCTATATGGAAAAGATTGACGAAATCCGCCTTGCTGTCAAGAAAATCTGCCTAAGTTCGAACTAAGGGAAAGAAAGTTTTTAGAAAGTTTCAAATTTGGGAGGAGAAATGAGGAAAGAGTTCGATTTTAGAACTCAAACTGAAAATAGAAACTTTCTCAAAGAACTAAACTCAGACTCAAATGAAATCAAAACTTTCCTAAGGAGATTAAACTCAACTGAAAATAGAAATAGCAACTTTCTTATTGCATTCAAAGACTGAAATAAATTTGGAAACAAAACTAGTTCAAGATTGGAATGACCAAGCTGTGTTTCCAATTGCAAAAATTCGAACTACTTGAAGGTTTATACAAATGGTCATCCATTCATTCATTTCATTCATGATGAAAGTTTGAACTTGAGGAGAATTTTAAGAGTTTTTTCTTGGCAGGTCTCAAGAGTTCTTAACAAGTTTTGAGAGTTTTATACAGATTTCAAGAGGATTTCGAAGGTTCTCTAAGGCATCTTCAGAGCTTCAAGAACAGATCAAGGATTTTTCTAAGGCATTTACAAGAGGGAGAAGTGAATATTTTCACACCAAGCATTCATTCTACTCATTTCTTGCCTAAATTCTGAAGGTGACGAGGGTATTCAAGGTAGATTTATTGAGTTTTCAATCTGGCTTTCAAATTTTGGAGGAGATTTTCAGGACTTAGTCTGATTTTCACATATTTTCTAGAATTCGAATCTAATTTCACCTTTAATTCACAGATTTTTGGAGATTGAGTTTTTCATTTCCAAGTTTCTTGCGAGCCAATTTCAATTCCAAATTCTCAGATCAGATCAAGTTCTCTAAGTATTTCCAAATTTCTAAGTGCTTACAACCTATCAAAAAACTAAGGAACTGGAAAATCAGAACACACTTTGCCATCAAACCTTCAAAATGTACACTCAAAGATAGAACCTTAACTTAATTTTCTTTTGGTTTTGCAGGTCATAAATGGCAGCTGAAGGCAGGATCATCGCAGAAAACACAAATGGAGTTTCGAGCCAAATTCAGAATTAAAGACAGGACCATGAGCAAGGTTTGTCCGAGCATAAAGATGGCAAAAATTTGGCTAAGTATGGGAAAACTATTTCATAGAAAAAATTTCAAATTCCTCCATTATGACGAAAGCATAAAGGAGTTCTTCTCCAAATTCAAGGCACTTGAAAGAATCTCAAAGCATCAAGAAAGAAAAGTCCTCAAACTTGGTGAAGATATGGAAAAATTAAATAAATTTCCGACTTTTGGGGGGATTTCATCTACAATCCCAGACCTATTGAAGCAATCAAGGCAACTTCTTGAAGGATTTCATCTCCTAAAGAGTCAAAGACAAGCTCCCAATCAAAATCAGATGGTGACAAGAAGGAACAAATTTCCATACTTAGACAATTTCTTCACACAAATTGGAGAATTCAGGGAAGACATCCAACACGCTGAGGTGGCGCCTCATCATCTTCCAGCCAATCAGATTGTTCAAAGTCAACATGTCCAAGTTCAATGAACCTGACTTATCCACAGAAGCTTCTAGAGGGCACACTTCACAATGCAACAACCTTCTATTTTTATTATTGGTTCATATTTAGCAAGAAGGACAAGTGTCCCCAAATGTAATTTTCTCATTGATCTAGGGGTAGTTATTTTAGGAAACCCTAATTAGGGTTTTGATCTTTCAATCTGGGCCCTTGATCACTGTTCGATCTTGGCCATTCAAAACTTTTGTGTGCCTATATAAGGTTGCCTCCTCTCATTTGAAGAGTGAGGTTTTTGAAATATTGTTGCAAGAAGGTCATTTTCAGATAATACATTACTTGTGTGCTTTTTCCTAAGGCTTTGTAATCTCTATTATTTGAGTGATTAGCAAGCTTTTCAATTTCTTCAACACCTTAGTTAGATTTTATTTCATGTTGTTGGACGAATGCAAGATCTGATAAGTATTTATGTGGTGAATCTCCGCTCATACTTTTGATGAACGGATGGTTTTTGTTCATTGTGTAAAGTTAGTATGAGCTTTCCTTTGTGCATTCTTAACTTCTGATCATAAGCACATCCCTTGAAGATTGCATCTGCTTTGTGTAGTTGTCCTAACCGAGGCGAAGCAAAGTGTGGTTATTGAGTTCACCTAGTCAATATCATCTCTTGAATTCCTAGGAATAGATTAAAACTTCTAAACCCTTATCTCCTTTTCAGTTTTTCCATGATCCAGGTCCCAAATGATAGAGCTTCATTGTCTAAACCTTCATTGTGAATTGAACAATCCAAGCGTAAGTGCCTTTGTGTATTACCAGCATATCACAACGCCCATTGAGCTTATCCACACGTCAAGACTTGACAAAAGAAACCTTGGAATTGCCATATGATCTTCTCGCAATCTTAGCATAAGCAGTGATTTTTCAAGAGAGGATAGAGTGTCTTTGGAGATTTTATTCTGAGTTTGGTGAATGATAAAACAAACACCAACAGAACCCAGACTCCCCCTATGTATTCAAACATGCCTGAATGCTACCATACCATTGCCGTATTATGCCTTATAATGAAACAATCCATTATCTTGAGTTGTAGGATCACCTCTGGATTCTAACAAGAGATCTCTATTGCTAGACCATTGCAATATTATGCCTGAAAATGGATTAATCCCTTCCAAAACAAAAATGAAAATTTAACAAGCCAGTAATGGAAAGCCATAAACAGTAAACAGCTCATTTAAGGTGTAAAAATACAGTTCTAAGAATTTCTGTCAAAACCATAAAGCTCTCATAAATTATATAATAAGAAAATCAAATTCTTAAAAGAGGGAATCTTGACGGAATTATGGATGTAATGGAAGGCAAGAACCTTGTTGGCTGATCAATAATATTTAAATATACAAAGGAACAATAAAAGGGCTACCTGGTGCACTAGATTAAAATGCCAAGATGTAATAGCAACAGTAGGCACAGACTCAGATTTACAAGCTTGAAAGAATCTGAAAGTCCATGGTCAAGAACTTTGGCACATGAATACACAATAAAATCACTGAACTGGATATCCGTTAAGAAAATTAGATTTGAACACTAAGAACCCCATGCACTTTTATATTGATGCTTTGGTACTTGAAACAAATTTAGTTTCTTGCTAGGGCATAGGTATGTTCCACTCGAAAATAACTATAAATACCATCATCCCCTCTACAAAATTGCTACCACCCATCTTCCAGGGAATTGTGAATAATGCCAGAAGATTGAACCCAACATAAAACTTCATATTTTTCACATATTACATCCAGCACGAATCACCTCGTTCAGCAGAACTAACTATGATGCAATCATAGGGTTGTACAAATTTAATTTCCTGCTAGGCCATAGGTATGTTCCACTCAGAAATAACTATAAATCCCATCATCACCTCTACAAGATTGCTACCACCCATCTTCCAGGCAATTATGAATAATACCAGAAGATTGAAGCCAACTTGAAAACTTCAGCTTTTCCGCATATTACGTCCAGCACGGATCACCTCGTCCACCAGAAGTAACTGTGATGCAATCATAGGGCTGTACAAGACATTCATGTCAACAATACATTCAAATTAAACAGAAGCACAAATGTTGATCATATTTCACTTAAGATTGTGTGCAATACATTTCAGAAGACTCTCTTGAGCTCTCTGCACAACCTATTTTGGTTTAGATAGCACTCTCGTGTAATATAAAAGATAGAATTGAGTTCAAAACAGACAAGAAGTTATTCCAATTGGAACTGTAGCACACATGAAATCAAAGTAGTAGGATAATTTGGTGTAAAATAAAATAATATTAAAACCGCACCCTGAATTGATAAATTGACGCTTGACAGAGTAATTATCAAAAATACCCTCCATATATGGATCCATTGGTTCTCCTGTATGATGATTTAGACCAACAATGTTGCCTCGTTCATGTTCAGCCTGGACATAAACTCAACACAGTCAGATATATCTAAAGGCAGAAGTATAATAAATAGAAATAAGTCCAGAAATTGATGTTTATGCAGTATCCACAAGCAATCTCACCTGGAGCCCGATCAATACATCCTGAGTATCTAGTCCAGAATTTTCTGCTAGAGTTTTTGGCACAACTAAAAGAGCATCAGAAAAGGTTTCAACTCCGAGCTGTACACGCTGAAAAGAAAAAAGAATGATGTCATTAATGGGTCTAGAAATATCATTGTGCAAACTTATTAAATGGTGCTTCCTTCATCCCAAAACAATAATCTTCTTTTTACTAATAAAAAAGATATAACAGTTAAATTAATGCAGAGATTTAGTTTACAAAGGGAAAATACAAGTTGCTTAATTCTAACTAAGATCCTTCATTTGAAAACGTATTTGAAAAATTTATGTACTCTTTTTCTTTTCTGACCAATTCTTATGCAAATGATATCACATCTTGGGACAAATTGGCACACTTATTTATGGCCTGGGAAGCTCCTCGTTTCTGTTTCCTATCTGTAATATTTTAGAACTCATAAGAAAGAAAAGGTCACAAGTTTTTCCCAGCAGTGCTGCCTTTCCCACCACCCTCCTAATATTCTGTTATCAATATAATTTTAGTTGTTCAACATTTCAAACATTTTTAAATAAAAGTCAATAGAGATCTCACTTAATGAGCCTTTGAAAAGCAAACCAGAAAAATTGAGTTTTAAAAATGTGCGATTCATCCTTGAGAATTTCACGTTCAACAAATCAACAGGCAAAATGAAAAAGTACTCCTATTAATTTTTCTTGTCATTACCATGTCTGCAGTTTCACTAACCATGCCTTCCAATTGGTGTTTTACACAGTGGGTCTTGCTTCTAGTTTCTCACAAAAGGAACTTGTAAAAGTTTATTTATCCAACAGTCATATGTTAACTAATCTGATACATGTGGCTCTCTCAAAGTGCAAAAGAACAAAAAACAAAAACTCTGAGACAAACTGTTTCCCGACGAATGCATGGTTTGATGAGGAATGCAAAATAGCTAGGAGTTTATGAGAGTCAAATAAAAAAGAGACACACATCAAAGATTGCAAGAAGATTTTAAAGAAAAAGAAAGCTGATTTTATGTTCACAAGGAGAGGAGCTAATTTTCCTTGGCAAAAATAATCCCCCTCGTTTTTGGAAAGAGCTTCAACCAAGAAAGAAGCGGACTGAAAATAATATCACGGCTACACAGTGGTTTGATTATGCAAGGCAGCTTTATGAGCATGATTTGGCAATGGCCTCCCCGCCCTTGGTCAACATTCCCACAAATCTTTTCATTGTGCAAGAGATTGGATTGGGTATTAAGAAGTTGGGTGTTGGTAAAGCTGAAGTTTTAGATGAGCTTCAAGTAGAATATTTCAAGTGGGGCATGAATGTTCTTGCTCCTCATATTACAAAAATATTCAATAACATCATCCTCCATCGGTTTCCTAAAGATTGGACAACAAGTCTTGCTGTACCTCTTTTCAAAAGCGGCAATGTTAATAACCCCTCCAATTATAGGACAATAATGATCAATCCTTTGTTTGCTAAACTTTTTGGAAGCGTGATAGAAAATAAAATCAGCAAATGGGCGGAAGAAAATCATAAAGGTGCAAGGGGTCAAGCGGGTTTCAGACCTAAACATTCTACAGTTGACCATGGTATTACTTTGATACATATCATTGAAAAAACATCGGAGAAAAAGGAAGAAGTTTTTTGTTGCTTTGTAGATTTCAAGAAGGCTTTTGACACAATCCCTAGAAATAAGCTTTGGCATAGAATGGAAGAACTTGGTATTCCGGCTCATCTTAGAGTAGTTGTTCATAAGCTTTATGAAGAGGTTAAAGTGAAAATCAGAACTTCAGATGGCATCTCAAACAGTTTTAAAAGTGATATTGGGGTCAAACAAGGGTGCCCTCTATCTCCTACTTTGTTTGGCTTATACATTGACAAGCTTGAAGAATGGTTAAACATGCAGAATGGCGGAGGCATTCAACTAGGTGAATTTGTGATAAGGCTTCTCCTTTATGCGGATGACCTCATTTTGATTGCTAAATCTGCCCTTGGTTTGCAAGAGCATTTATTTGCCCTTGAGCGCTTTTGCAATACAGTGGGAATGCAAGTTAACATCAGCCAAACGAAAGTCATGCTTTTTTCAAATAGAAGGAAACAAAAGCAGCATAAATTTTACTTGGAAGGCAGCATTCTTGAAGAAGTTATAGATTACAATACCTTGGGATTGATTTTAACAAAAATCTTAATTGGGAAGGCTGCAAGAGGAAAAGAACTTTAGGAGGTTGGAAGGCATTTTATGCTCTTCAAAATAAGTGCAAGGAGGCAGAGCTTTGGGACTGGAGTACCATCCAAACTCTTTTTGGGCTTTTGGTGTTGCCGGTTGTTCTTTATGGATGTGAAATTTGGGACAGCAGTACCTCTGTCTCCCAATGGAAGCAAATAGAGAGAATTCAAAAACGTTTAATTACAAGCAAGTTCAAAATTAAAAGTACAGTTCCATATGATATCATGTTAAGTGAAGTGGGAGCTGCCCCTATTGAAGCAACTGCTATGGTGCGTCTCATTAGTTATTTAAAAAAAACCGAGCAATTGGGAGGAGGTAGATGGCCTGAGGTTGTTGTCAATGATTTATTGTGCAAAAGGAAGAAGACATGAATGCAACAAAACATCAAATGGTTGGAAAAATGGAACATTTATTTGAGTGCGTGTCCCACAAACAACAAGGAGATAAAGGTCTCCGTTATGGATAAGTTCTACAAAAAAAATCTAGGGAATTGGGTTAGGAAGAAAGAAACAATACTATATCAATGAGTTCAACCTCACTTATGATCATCTTCAAAAAATCTATATAGGGGCTAATATATCTTGGAGAGCTAAAATCCTCATTGCTCAACTTAGAACCAACTCTCACCAACTTCGATGTGAGACCGGGCGGTGGAAAAGGCCAAAAGGGACTTGGGAAGAAAGAGTTTGCCTGTTTTACAACACGGGGAGGGTGGAAACTGAAAGACATTTTATTTTGGAGTGTGAAGTACTTAAAGACAACAGGGATAAGTTTGTCAATATCTTAGCTGATAGTACATGGTATAATTTATTCAGCAAGGAACATACAGAGAAGCTGGGCACACTCATCATCGACTTGCATAGGCAGAGATCTGTTCTTCAGAAATTGGTTCAGATTGGACAGGCTGTCCCATAGGCTATTCTTGGCCTCGTGGACGTTAAAATTAATTCTTTCTTTCTTTCTTTCTTTCTTTCCATATATCAGAATTTAAATACTCATTCATTTCTCGATATATAAGACTTTAGATACTCATTCATTTCTCTCTGAAACCTCTGCTTGGTGATATTACTGGAGTACATTATAACAATATGAAATTTGAACATAATAATATATTTTTAACATAAAACCTAGAAAATATGACATGATATTATATGTAACCATAATTAAGAGCCCGTGGCTTACCCCCTTAACAGTTTTCTTTACAGTGTTTTTGAGATGCTGACTTGCTGCAACTTCAAATGCTCCCGCACCCTAATATCCATCAACAAAGAGTACAGTATGTTCAAGCAATGTAATGCAATCGACACTGAAAATAAAACATTTCTATATCTGACCCTAAACATTTAGTAGAATAGTAGAATCAAAACATGGATAGTTGCAAAGAAAGTCTTCTTAAATTTCACACTTAAATTTATATTAAATTTTATACAAACTCAAAATAATGACAATAAAAGAAAAACACCTGAGAACATCTGTTAGAGTAATATGGCATGTACGAAAAAAGAAAAGTACAACTGGTATTGACTTAAAAAATGAGCTTGACAATGGACTTTTTCCATCATATGTTTCCATTAGCTTGATTTGCAAAGTGGCAAAACCTTAAGCAAGTCGTTCTGCCTTATGAACCATACCTAACTAGCTATGAAACCAAAAGAAGATCATACTAAATCAAAGATGACTGAGTTACCAAAACGACAGCTTGATCTTCAATTGTATTTTTGACAGCCCTCAATCCATCACGGACTGCATCCTTAATTTGAGCAATAGTATGATCATTTGGCCCTGCAATGGGCAAAATACCAGAAGAACAAAAAAATGATGATAACTAATAAAGATAGAATCATCATTAAAGCCTGCAATATTCAAAATACAGCCCTCATTTTAATAAATGGTATAATCTGCAAATCAAAGAAAGATGATTTACATATTTTTGAACCTACCTTTAATAAGAATTGTACATGAGTGAGGGTTTTTAACATTCTCCACAAATGTGTATTTTTCTTCCCCAAGCACATGTTCATATACAAGTCCTACCCAACCAAGCACATCGGGAGTCAAGTCATCAACAGAATTAACAGCTTCACCACCACAAGCAAGCACCAGTCTCTCCATATTCCGTCTCTTTGCTCTCCTCAGAGCTACAATCTACAAAATGCCATAAGAAAAAAGAGCATTACTCACAACTGAGGAGAATACTGGGTTAACATATTTTCCTCTGAAACATATGCTAAACAATTTCTGAATTAAGAGCCCTTTATAATGTATATAAGCAAACATCAGAGTTAGTACGAACAGAAAGGACAATTTTGTTAAACAATTCAAACTTTGTAGTAGTGGTGTTATATAAGAACAATGAACAAAAGGAAATTCAGCTGAACTAGGCACACAGATTTCATGTCATACTGAGATGGCGAGATCAATAGCAATTGAAAAGGCAAAACAGTCTGAACATAAATTTAAGGGTAGAATATTCTATCAGCAATAATCTCTGAATGACGCCATTGTGGATCTGGGCTAAGCAACGAGCTGTGCCCCTGGTTTTATAGATCTGTACCCGCCAGACCAATATATGTTTACAGAATTGATCCAACGTGTGTGGGGATGGGTAGGGAGAGAACTACAATTCCCACCCAACACAATCTATAGCCTGGGGTTCAGCACCATTTATCTTCCAGGGGTCTAGCCAAACCCCAGCGAATCAGCCGTCAGGTTCCCCAGGTAGGTGGGTGACTGGATTAGAGCAAAAGCTTTCTTTAGAATAAAAAAATCTTCCAACAATTCAAATGAAGGACCCCTAAAAGCAGTGGGGGCAAAAGAAGACTAAACTGGCAACCCGTGCAGGAGGTAAAACGTCATCAGGGGTCAGTGCTCCAGCATGCATTGAAGAAGTCAACCATATAAAAGCATATCAACTAAGTTTAAAAAATCTATATCACATCAAATATATTCATGATAGGCTTGTTTAGTGCACATCCATAAAAGTCAACTATCTTTTAGTATTTTACGCATATTATATTAGCACTGATCATAGTAAAAAAACAAAAAAACAAAGTTCCACTTAAGTT
This sequence comes from Cryptomeria japonica, assembly GCF_030272615.1. Classification (NCBI taxonomy): domain Eukaryota; kingdom Viridiplantae; phylum Streptophyta; class Pinopsida; order Cupressales; family Cupressaceae; genus Cryptomeria; species Cryptomeria japonica. The sequence goes on along the minus strand of NC_081407.1, from coordinate 288,615,277 downwards.
TCATGTTAGTACATAATTTTCATGAATCAAATCTAAGTTTAACAAGTTTCATGTTAGTACATAAGTTTCATGTCTGTGTGACTTTCCAGCCTTGGGCAGAATTTCAGACATTCTCATACTGTCATACCTTTTCTGTCATTCCCCACTTCCCTGCCGGTATCAAATATCCCAAAACCCTGATCACCAACCTTCCACTCCCCTGCTGTTTGCAGATCCACGAACTTTCACTTCCCTGTACACTCGGTATTGCCAACCATTGCATCCTTTTGGTATGCATTCTCTCAGATCCCTACCTTCCAGCATACTCATTCATGAAACCCCAACAATTAAACAAAGGAATTCACCTATAACCAAAGCCGGCCAAGGACACCATTGATGGGTCCAAATTTGAATGTAAAATGACAAAACAACTTTCAAACGAATCTCAACATTAGTAGGCCTATACTAGGCCTCCAACCTCTATATTACAAAAGCAATTTTATCATCTTTTGACATCATATCAACAAACCCAAAATCATAATCAAACACTTGTTTTGACTTGTTGGATCTAAGAAAAAAACTCTTAGGTTCTGGACATCAACAAAACTCCATTGGTCTCCTGGAGTTCAAAGGATGAAACCACTTTGGATTCCGGAGTGTAACCTCACATGCTAGTTGCATCTGCACTTCATGCTTACTGAATTTCAACATTTGAGCATTTCAGCACTCTAAATATTTTCTGAATATATGTGTGATCATGGCAATCTTTGTTATCAAAGAATGATTGAAGCTTTAATCTTTATAATCATTGAATGAACTATTTGAATGAAATACTCTTCCAGCTAGTTTATACAAATGTGTGTTGTGGGTCTTTCAAATTTAATCATTACAGTTGATACTCCACATAATATTTCAGATTTGAGTGGTTTTACATAAATATTTAGCTAAGGGTTACTACAATATTAATGGTTAAAAGATTTGTAAACTAATTATCTAAAACTCCATATTAGTGATCACGTCCTTCCATGGCTGTATTGTCTTAATATCTTCAATTTATGGAACATTTAATATTGAGCCCCCAAATAGCATACATAACAAGGTTTATGGGCTATAGAAATTATCTCTAATATATTCTCTCACTCAATTCTTTTAAATATAAATTTTATGCAACTTTGAACGTAAGAAGCTTGAGGTAAAATACATAAATATTATTTATAGACCCAATCCATGCCACCACCTCCAATATATATTTACTTGAGATAAATTAAAATAACCACTAAATTATGTTATTGTTGATGTGGTTTTTAGGCACAATCAAACACAGAATAAAATACCAAAGTATCTTATCCTCTCTTGAGCAAAATCTTCCCAAATGCTAAACTATGTGATCAATTAAAGGACTCCGAGGTTTCTATTGTTGGGTCACGACTAGTGGATAAGCTCAATTGGTCATTATGATTGTTGTTAATCCAAGGGGCCTTACGTACTTCTCAGGGGACAAATGTCTAAATTTCAAGTGATGCCATCCAAATGATATGCAATATAGCTCTTTCACTATTACTACTTAATGCTTGACAAAGAAAATGCAAAAGTTAAAGGGTCGAGAAATACTATACTACGCCTAAGAATGCAAGGATGAAGGATGAATTTCTAGTGAAACTCTACTAGTCTTTGCTTCAACATACAAGAACAACTTCCACAAAGGCTAATGCAATCTTCTAAGGAGATTCAAATGAATTTTTGAATTATTACCAAGCATAGACACCATTAATAGAATGCATAACAATGATTGAAAAACAATTGAACTTAGGCACATTCAAGAATTCCAATTGACCACACAAGGCAAATTTGCAATCAACAAATTGCTAGTGGTATGGATTAGGAGTTTCACCATGAATCATACACAACAATCTAATATTCAACTTAAATAAAATTCTAAAGCTTAGATTGAGAAGATGAATAACCATGCAAATGCTCGAAAGAAAGAATAGAAAACACCACACTTCAATGTCTTTATTAATCCAGCAGCAAAATATCAACAATTGTTCAAGTCTATCTCATATATTACAAAATGAAAAGATGGTAGCTTATATAGAGCTCCAAAATGAAATAGAGGGCTGAGATTGTTCTGAAATGAATGGCTGAGATTAAAACCCTAATTAGGGTTAGTTGTAGCCAACTAACTAATTCCATAATCAACCAATAGAGATCAGGCATGTTTCTAGCACGCACTTTGAGGAAATTTCCTCCAACGAGGAAATAAGCATCACATGGAGCTCACAACAAACTTTCTTCTAGAAGCTCATTTCCTTGATCCTTCTCTTTGATGGCGAATGCAATGAATCTCCAATGTGTCAGCACAAGTGGCGAAGGCCTTTTGCCATTTTGTTTCTTGCTTTCAGAATATCCCCATGAAGACCATGAATGAACAAACTTCATTCAAAACATTATCTGAGAAACCTGTGGTTGTAAAGAAGATAGATTTTATCTTGTTATGCAACTCATCAACATTGAAACCATCCTCATCGAGCATGTCCTGGATAAACACTTGCCTGGTTGACATGATGAATTGTTCTTGAATTCCTTTAAGTGTCTCTTCCATCTTGATACAATCATCTCTTGTTTTATCAAGAGTTTCCTTCCTTGCCATCAAAATACAATACCACCTGTTGAAGTCATAGACTACTTTTGCTTCCATCACTCCACCATCAATTAGCACCTATTTGGGAATTTCCTCCAATGCTTGCGATTGTGGTATGGTCTTATCTCGCATAAACTGAAATTCTTCCCATATCTCCATGATGTTTTGGATCCTGCACAAGAATGTGGTGAATCTGTCGTATTTTTGCATGAATTCATGAGTGAAGGTACTAGTTTGTTGAAAAGCGTTCTCAATCCATGTTTTAGTGACTTGGGCTATCATTCTTGTCTCTTTCATTCCTTCAACTACTTCTTTGGAGAGTATTCATGGTGGCCATGGTGTGTCTTCTTCTTGTTGGGATGACATACAATGAATGTAGTCTATCAATTGCTTGTTTTCCTCCTTCAGTTGCTTCCTTTTCCTCACCTCAATCTCCAATTGTTCTTCCATGTTAGAGGTCGATCCTCTAAATTCTTCAACCACTTGAGTACGAGTGACAGGACCAATGTCTATCTCTCTTATATCATAATCTTCTGTCGTAATTTGATCTCTTGGTTTATCAAACTTGGGAATAACCACTTGTACTTTTCAAGAGCCGGATGCATCATTCACAATCCTAGAATATTTCTAGACTTTTTTTCTTTATTCTGTTCTACTCTTGCCAGCAAAGTGTCCAAATCTCTTACCTCATCTACTACTGTCACTATTTTCTTTTTCATTCTTTCTTTCAACCATTCAGGCACTTAATCATCCACCTCTTCCAATCCGGATTGCTGCTGATTACCTTTGAGAGCTGTCAATGCGTCTTCATAATGTTCTTGATTTTGAACATCAACATTCATGCCTTGTGTTTCTCCAATTGGATTGGTTTATTGATCATAAATAGGTTCTTCATCATGAGGTGGTGAATTAACTTCTTCATTGTGTGGTTGATTGGTATTGTTGGATTCATTAAAATTTCTATCTTGTGCATTCTGAAAGGCTCCTTCGTCTTCTTGTGAGACGGTCTTCCCTTTTGAGGCTGCATTCATGTCCACAAAGATGTCTACCTCCCTGTTAGAAGGATTACTAGTAGTGGATGGAGTACTAGTTGTCCTTTGATTCTTCTATTGAGTTGAGTTATCATCCAGTCCCTTTCTCTTCTTTGTTGGGGCTTGTAAGCTTTCAGGAATATCTTGTTGACTACTCTCTCTTTGTGTGCTTACTTCATTCCCAGTGCTTTCATCTTCAGACTCTTTTGAGTTCTCATATTGATAGGATGATGATTCCTCATTATCCATTCGATCATATGTTGGAGTGATACCTTTTGCTCTCAACTTGTTTGCTTGATGTAGTATCCACTTCTTAGTGTTGTCCAACACTAATTGGTTTATTATTTCTGGTTGAGTGACTTCGGGAGCATACCAATCTATTGCATAGAGGGGCTTGTCCTTTTCCTTTTTATAGTGCGGCAATATCATATCTTCATCACCTTCTACTTGGTCTGGAACTGCAACACCTTTGTGAGCCTAATCAACTTGAGAGTCTTGAATATGCTTTCTCTCTTATCTGAAAATCGTCAACTGCATTTGCCCAATGGTCTTCAATATGCCTGAAATGATGAAATCTCTCCTTGTTTATTGTTCCAATGTTGTGGTAGGGATCGAAGTTGCTCCTTGAAGTGTGATTCCTGAGATTGTAGTGTTGTAGTTCTTCCTCTGATCCTTGTGTTGTTGAGATAGTGGGGCATGTTTCAAGGAATTTGCCTATTTTGACTGGGAAGGTAGTCTTGGGTTTCTTCTTCCTTCTCTCAAGATCATCATACTCTACCAACTGCCTAGATACTTCGAATAGCACTATCTTGTTTGTGGGATATCTGGGAAGATGGTAAGCATAAGAAGAGCAACCTTGTATTCTCAAGTAGGTGAATTTTGGAAACTGAATGTACCAAAAACCATATTTCTTCACCAACTTCTTAGACTCCTCAGATAACCTAATGTGGTTGCCTCCTTGCAATGTTCTTACAATGTGCATGGTGAAGGCATCATCCACTCTCCTATAGTGAGCAATGTTGTTTTTCAAATGCAATTGAGGATATGCATCATACAACAACATTTGACCCTCAACTGGTCCTACTGGTGCTCTACAATTCAATCCCTTATATTTACCATATCTAGCTAAATTGTATATCAAGTATGAGCTCGTGCAAAATGTCTTAGTTTTCTCCACATTCATCAATTGCTCATATAAATTATCACTTACTAATTTTGCCCAATTGATGATGTTAGCTCCTTTGATTACTTCCTCAATGTAGTACCACATCCATGGTTCATATGATGCAGCTTGAGGTGAACCCATGACTCTATTTAGCATCATGAGCAATTCTGCCAATCCTTCCTTGAAATCTGATTTGAGGAGTGTCTTCGGTACTCTCTTATGATTTTTTCTAGGCTCAAGAATTCTTGTTGAGGATGTCGTCACAAGCTTCTAGTTTACTTCGATACAAAGCTAAGGCATCATCTTTGCTTTTGTAGATCATCTTGTCATATGGAGGAACATTGAACACTTCAGCTACTGATAGTTCTATGAGATGTGCTATCTTCCTTCCATCTGGTGCTACGATTTGCCTCTGCTCCGGGCGGTAATGCTTAGGACATTCGAGGATCAGCTCCCTACATTGGACTGCTGGTGGGAAGCAAACTATATGAGATATGCCATTCCCTGTGAACTTCTTCGCCATCTTGGAGGTATTGTGCATGCTTCCCCCAAATACTCGATCTCGGAAGTCATCCATATCTGTGTGTCCAAAGTTGGTGTCGCTAATCTTCCGCCATTTGGATGTGAGCTTAGTGAGCTTAGTATCAAAGAGCATGTCTTTGAATTCATTCTTCATTAGTACTTGCCTTCGATTTCCTCATGTCAGACATTAGCCTACAAACAAAATGATTTTGTCACAAAGTAGATGTGGATTTTGTAGTTCTAAAGAATGAGACATGATAGATAAGAATGCTAACAATTTTCAGCTTGATCAATGACTTCTCATACCTCAGCTAAGACAAACAAAAACCTTTCCTCAAGAAAATTACAAGCTACAGCTCTTCGAGATGACAAAAATCAGACCTGGAAATGAGAAAATAAACTCAGATTTTTAAACCTTTATAGAAAATTGTTAAACCTTAGTGTTTGTAAAAGTAGTTTTGCATTGAAATGTGGTCTTATGAATGAAGGTTTGCCAAATGTCAAGGGCCTGATTTGGTTTTATTTTACTCTTCTATATTGCTGCAGGTCTGACGATGCACACTCTTGCCAATATTGCACATAATTTGGACTGGAAATTTTCCAGATTGGACTTAGAATGCTTCTAATCCAAATCGCCTCTCTTTAAGGTTTTATTTTGATCAGTGAAATGATCAAAAATTATTTGCCTAAGTCGTTGATATCCTTTCTCCAAATAGCTGGCCTGAAGATGAAAATTACCCTTCCAGATTATCGCTTTGAATGTGCTGAAGATAAACTTGCTGATGTCTTGAAGTGCAGATCGAATTTTGTTTGGAGGATATTTTGATGCGTGAAAGAATAAATTATAAATGCCATCCTCTATAGGCGCTAGAAACTAAGAGTCGCCACCAGGCCGACTTTGCATCTTAAAAAAAATGTTTCAATTCATCCTTTGCTGGGCACTCATCTTTCAAGGCCAACTCCTCCTTCCTATTGATTCTCTTTTGAATTGCACATCATTTTCAGTTTTTTAGGCTCCATTTGGACTTATGCCGAATCAAATTTTCATATTTCATTGGTGGCGAAATACTTGTTTATTTGCACTTATCATCATAGGCGGTCATTTTAAATTCACTTGCACCTAGACAATTTGGCGGCTTTTCAAGCTTGGTTTGTACTCCTTTACTTGAGCGGCAAATTTATTTTCAATTGGACTTACTAGATCAAGCAGCCTTTTGGACTTCGTTTGCACCCCATAGTTGAGGCGGCCTTTTGTTGCTCATTTGGACTTGATGTCCTTGGTAGTATTTTAAGCTTCATTTGTACTTGATGAGTTGGGCGGCTTTTCTTTCTTCATTTGCACCTCATGAATTGGGCGGCTTTTTTTACTTCGTTTGCACCTCATGACTTGGGCGGCTTTTCAAGCTTCGTTTGCATCTCATGAACTGGGCAGCTTTTTTGACTTCGTTTGCACCTCATGAATTGGGCGGCTTTTCAAGCTTCATTTGGTGTTGATGAAAACTTCCTCCTCAATTCGGTGATTGGAGCTTCATTTTCATTTAGGTGTTTTTTATATTTAATTTGCAACATTTCCATTTCACACTTTGTTCATACCCCTTTTCTTCATTAATTTCAAACTTGAGTGAGACGGCATTTTGTTATCCATTTGCACCAAATTCGTTTTGTGTTTCATTCGTACCACTTTCAAGTCCTAGACTTTTCAAACTTGAAGGGTGGCATTTTATACTTCATTTGGACTGAATTTATTTCAAGTTTCATTCCTACCACTTTCAAGTCTCGAACTTTTCATTTTGGAGGGTGGAATTTTCACCTTCATTTGGACTAAGTTCGTATGTCGTTTAATTCGTACCACTTTCATTTTGTGAAATCCATGACTTGAAGGGCAGAATTTTCACCCTCATCCGTACCCTGTTAATCTTATGTTTCATTTGTACCTCAATCAAATCTAGATTTCAAAGCTCTCATTTGTACAAACTTGAAATTGCTAAGCAATCGTTCATCAAGATCAATTTTAGCAAATTCATGCCTTAGCCTATTTTTCGTTTCAAATCCCAATTTGACCTATGCTATTTGATTGCTTTCTCTATCTCCCCTGGGAGCGATCTCTATGACTCTTTTTCTCTTTCGGACCTAGACCTTTTCAGCTCTCATCTTTGTATCCTTTTAACCCTAAGAGACCCTTGAATCAACATCAAGATTTGAGATACCCTAAGGCAAGGGGAACCTTCAATTTGGAGTCCGACTAAGACTACTAGCTATTCAATCAATTGACTTAAGCTATTGAAAGCAAAAAAGAGGGGGTCCCCATTTTTGAGGGGGTGATGTGTGAAATGGTCACAACAGTTACCAATACAGCCCCTACAGAGCCTGGGTCATGGCCTAGTCTAGCATGGGTTTAAAGTCCGGATTTGGCCCCCTATGGAATTGGGTAGGGTCATGTTCAAACCTTGTGGGTCTGTCAAAAGTGAAACCTAGTGACTCTGAGGCAATTTGGCTCATTTACAAAAGAAAAAATTGAGTAAATTCCCCCCAACCCTAAAACATAGATTGCAATGCATTTTAAAGACAAAAACAAATTCATTTCTCTTATTGTGAATGAGTATAAAATGATGTGCACCATGAAGGTTTGCATGGTTTTGAAGGTCTTAATTTGGGCCACCCCTCGACCCCATTGGGGAGGTTGCCCCCAAACCCTCATGAGGGGTGTTGCTCCTCAACCACACTGGGGGTGTTGCTCCCTAACCTCCATGAGGGGAACCACCCCTTGACCCCGCTAGAGGCACTACCCCTAGACCCCTGGCATTGCCCCTCAACCCTATTGGGGGCATTACCCTTAGACCCCCATAGAACTTATCTGATTCGTGGAGTGCTCTCCAAGTCTAATTTTGCAAACTATGCTTCAAGTTTGTCTACAGGAAGGCAACCACAATGTAGTCATCAAATTGAACAATCTTCCTTAATGTCACTTGATGCTTACTTGTTTTCCTTGTTGTCTAGAAGATAACATTTTAATTTGGGGGGGATGATGTATTTAGTATATAATGCCTATTATTATGTTTCGATAATATTGTCTATCTGACTATGTATTTGCAAGTGCTAGTGCTAGCGCTCATGCCAATGCCAATGGCACTGTGGTTCTAATTTACCAATACCTGCATCATGAAATCATCTAATATGGATGGTGATGATATTTTTGAACACCCATATGATGATGCCTAATCAACAATGGCTGATTTTTTATGCTTGAAATTGTTATTTTTATTATTATAATGTGTATCATGACATTCGAGTTTGACTAGTTGACATTGTAATATTTTCATTTTGTATAATGGTTTTTTTATTATGCAATATATGATGCTATGTATGGTATTTTGAGCTTAATTACTGCTGCAAATATGTATATATTTCTGATTTTTATATAGTTTTGTATAGACAGAGCCAAAATGAATCCAACCCAAAAAGAAATGTATGCACTCATATGGGCAGATTTGAAGGCAAATATAAACGATTTTTGGACTTTGTGTTCACATTCGCCAGATCTTGAATTTCATGGATGAGAATCAGTGAACACTGTGACTTAGCTGTTAGGAATATGGGCAAAGATAAACCACCAAATAAAATCTAACCTTATTTCAGATTTTATTCAGTAATAGACTCAGGTTTTTAAAAAAGGTTTATGTAGAAAACTGCATCAGGCTTTCAGTCTAAACTCTTATTAATCAAAGTAAATACTGTTGGTGTTGGAAATAAGCCACACCCGGACCGACGATGGATTGGTCCAAGAGGGACCAGTAGCTCAGTGGTAGAGCACTCCAGCAGCGTATGGAAGGTCCTAGGTTCGAGTCCTAGCTGGTCCATGTCTCAACATGGTATCAGAGCTAGGTCCAGGCTAGGAGCCCCAAGCACACGAGAGGTGTGGCTTAAGGGGGGATGTTGGTGTTGGAAATAAGCCACACCCGGATCGACGATGGATTGGTCCAAGAGGGGCCAGTAGCTCAGTGGTAGAGCACTCCAGAAGCATATGGAAGGTCCTAGGTTCGAATGCTCGCTGGTCCATGTCTCAACAAATACAACCACCTTGTATCCAGCTGGATGTTATAACCCTAATCAAACACCAATTCATCACATCCCCTTCAAAGCATATATCTATCCACCTATGTAGGGATTTTTCCACTTACCAAAATAGTACAGAATAACATTCCTGAATTCCAGTTCTATATTTTGCATGATCTATTCATTGCAACTTTTCACTCAGTGCTTGTGAAAACATTGTTAATTTCAATTTACTTAACCTAGCACTCCATCATGCAAATCCAAACTGATTGCCACACTCTTCTACCTGCAGTATCAGGCAACACTTACAATAGAAGTTACTGACTACACCTGAGAAGGATGATCTATTACCTACCTAAGATAAGCCACTGAATAAAATCTAATCGTACTTCAGTTTTTCTTCAGGAATAAACTCATTTTTTGAGGAAATGTTTATTTGTATCAAGTTCTACGTATTCCAGAGTAGAAGCTATGAAAAACCTCTGCAACACAATTTTCCTTACTCTTAGTATTAATTATTAAGCAACCACTGTTCAAATATATCTACCTGCCTTGAAATTGTAGCTTGTCACTTTCTGTTTTAATGAGAATTTTACTTCAATTTCTATCTATCTTAATATATTACATGTGCTACACACAATGTTTATTAGATAAGAAATTGGTCCCGTAAAATTCCAGAAGAGAATTACAAATATTATAAAGAAAATCAAATCTATAGTAGTATCCAATTACAAAGCAGTCACTAAAAACACACGATATCTTCTTTGAGCAGATCAATCCCAACAAAACATTTGTAATATTCAGAAAAATTTCATTTGTCCCAAATTTGTACTACAAGGACCCAAATATGGTGCTAACTAATTGACTAATGGTTCCATAAAATGCTAGAAAAGTATTGAAAGATTTAGATGAGAATAAAATTTCGAACAAACATTAACACATACCCCTTCTTTTGCTAGCATATCAAGTGAAGTGGGGTCTATTCCTTTTTGGTTGATTACAAGATTACAACAAGATTCTTGTCATGTCCATCACAAACCTGCAAAGCACCAAGGATTTTAATAAAATGACGCCAACTCATGATTATGCCCTCATTGTATTAACTGTAATCAGTGTACAATTGTAGCATTCACCTTCTTCTTTAAGTCAATTATCTTTTGAACTTTGTCATCTACATGTCTTCTCTCTGCTAATACCATTTTCTCCCTCTGCTCAGCATTCGAGTAAAAGAAACCTGCATTTACTTCACTGTGAAACAATAGAGAGCATTCCTATTATAGAGTGACATGATAAACAATGAACCTACATTCAATTGCAAGCATTCTCTACAAAATATATACCAAAACTTTTTATCATCTTATTTCAGTTTTCTAACATCAGTGAGCTTTCATGGCATTTACAAGATTGTGAAGAAATTATATGTATTACGGGTAGGCTAGCATTAACCTCTCACAGCTCATAGCTACAGTATATGCATTAATGAGCACTCATGACATTTAACTGGTTTTATATCAAGCAACTTTCTCACCCATAAATACTGGATTGTCCCGATGTATTGAAAATTTAGACACCATAAGTTTTCCTTGACATCTACGCATTATAATCAAACTAAAAAGATAGTTTTATTAAGCACACCAAAGATGCAAAAATCGGCAAAAAATTGCCAAAATCGTAATATATCGCAATGCGAACAGGCAGCCGATTTAATCTTAGAAAAATTGCAGGTGATTTTTGCTTAAAAATCACAAGTTTTTATCAGTTTAAATCAAAAAAAAATCCGGTTTACTCGTGAGTTTGCAATGAAAAATTGTGGCTTGAAAAAGTGACATGTAACCCTAATTTTTTTGCGGAAGGCAATAAAAGTGTGGACGGGAAAAAGAATGCATTTTATTGTTTTGTTTGGCTTCGTCTGCCAATGCCGACTGCTGCCCACGACGCCTTTGACCTCGACTTCGACCTGCATCAAAACTCTAGACACCTTCAAAACGCCCGACGCCTAACAGGTAAGATGCATTCAAACCTGTTAAATTTTAATAATTTTATTTATTTTTACATTTATTCGAACCTGGTAAGATGCATTCTTATTTTCAGTCACAACTTATTTATTTATAAATTTGTAAAACTAAATACTGTCACAACTTATTTATTTATAATAATACTGTAAAACTTGTAAAAACTAAATACTGTATTATGACAGTATGTAAAACTTGGCATACATTTGATAAATACTGTATTATGTAAAACTAAATACTGTATTATGACAGTATGTAAAACTAAATACTGTAAAACTTATTTATAAATACATTTATTGATATTTAGTTTTACAGTATTATGTAATATGTATTATAAATACTTCAGTCACAACTTCACAATTATAAATGTATTTAGTTTTACAGTATTTATAATTAAAAATTGACTCAAACTATGATTTATATATGAATTTAATTATAAATTTAGTTCTACAGTATTTAGTTTTTTCGTATATCACTTTGCTATATGGTATGTATTTGACTAAAACTATGATTTATATATGATGGAAACCAGTAATATGCTATTGTGTTCTATAAATTTAGTGTATACATGTATTTTTTTAGAATATTTTAAGAAATTATATATTTTCAAATGTTCAATAATTTTGCCGATTCCTGATTTTTTTTAAAATTTCGACCAAAAGATTTATTGCTGATTAAGAAATTTTACATCTTTGAAGCACACACAACCACTGCTGAGATGTGAGTATACTACATGAAATAAAACATGAGGAACAAAAAAGCACAAATGTTGTTCAGGCATGTGAACTTGTTAGGAAATGGGTCAATGTAGACATCACTGGATCCCAAAAAATTATTGCATAACTTGACACACTGCAGATACAACTGTATAAAAGGAATAAGCTAAAGAGCACTATAATTAATAGGTAATAAGGCACAACACTTGCTGGAAAGCACATTTTTAATGGTTTGAGATTGGCTTGTTGGGGTTTGGTTTGACTATAATTGTATTGGGGTATGGATGCTTTTGGGGGCTAGGTTTTTCCCTCTGTGAGGGTTTTCCCAAGGTATATCTTGTGTTAACTTGTGATATGTCTTTGATCTCTGCATATAATTATTATGGATAATTGTATGCATTTTTTTCTCTCATGGGGTTATGTAAAAAATAAATTGATCATCATAATTGAATTTCCTAACATATGGTATTAGAGCCATGTTTGTGATTGTGGGGGCTTCAGAGATACCTATTTTTCTATAATCCTTGGATGAGTAGATCTGATGCAAAGTTGAAGCCATGACAATGTAAGAGAAATTTGAGGCGTTTCAAGGCATGGACACAAATTTGCAAGTTGTTTTGCAGATCCAAGGTTTTGGGATTGTACATTTGTGATTTTGTTTTGCAAATCTGGGGTTTGAATCTGAGCTTGGAAAAAGGGTTTCCTTATGGTGTTCAACATAAAGATTTTGGGGAGAAGGTTTCACGAGTGACCCCCTAGTCCAAACAGACCTAGCCATTGGATCCAATAAACAAAGATTGACATAGAATTCAACCTATTTTAGTTACTAAAAAAATGCATTTTTTTTGCCTCCAACCCTTGTCGTATGGCTAGCCAAAGGTGGCTGCAAAGAAAAAAATTTAAAAATCAAAAAAATAGAATGTTTTGATGGGCCTTTAAACATTTTATAACTTGCAAGAAATTATTTTTAAAAAGGATGTTTATATGACAAGTTTTTCTCTTTATTTGGCGGGTGGGGGTTCCACAAACCTACCCCCAGCGTACCCTTTGTACGCCTGACTACCGATGTGACAATGCATATGAAATATGTTGACCACTGCCACCAAAACCTTGATCCCATGCGAGGCCTGCCATTTAAACCATCAATTTATATTTAAAAAACATTTATTATTAAAAATTAATTCAATTTAAACTTGGAATCGGGTCCACCACAAATTTTTGCACACCCTCTACCACCACTATGCCACTTGCGCGCCACTGATGGCACCACCTGGGGGCCATCACTTTGCCACCCCATAGGCCAAATTGGGGAGCTTTTTTTCAAAATGGTGCAACTTCCACCCAAGTTTTCCATTTTTCAACTTCCAATAGTCATTAGAAAGCTCTTTCTGAGCACTATGCAAAGGCGCAAGTTTGGTTGACAGATTCTGCTGTTTTGGACAGTTTTGGGTGTTTGAAAGTCAAAAGTTTCTCTGGGACATGATTCTACTCATGACTTTTGCATATGGAATTGGACTTTTGATTTCGAATAAGGCTTGGGGAACATGTGCAGCATGCTACACAGTGGTACTAATGATTTCTCACTTGGATGAATAGAGAGAGTTGGGTACTTGTTTGATCACCTGTTGGTGCCTGAGATTTGGGGTGTGTTTTTGGGTGCATCCAAATCAGAGAAGAGGCCAAAACCTGAGAGAGTGCATGATTTAATGAAATTTTCATAGTGGTACAGCTACTTGTCAATTTGGTGCTCCCTAATACAAGTTTACAGATATTTTCAAATTTTGGGCTTTCATGGTAACAAGTACAGAGATTGTCTTTTGATTTAAGGACAGGTATTGACAATTGTGGAGAATTGGAGTCTCATGTTGGTGAGAGTTGGTTGTAAGTAGGCTATTGGTGTTGATTACAGTGTCCTGCAGGTACATTAATGAATTGACACGACATGATTAAGTTTGTGATTGTTTGGTGGTGGTATAATTTAGTTTTAAGAGGTTGTTCTTATTCATGGATGATTGTTTGGTTCCTAGACTATAGTACTTGAATGTGAATTCTCTTGGCAAAGCAGATCTACAATTGATGTGGTGTTTAAGTCTTGAGATCTACAGGTTATCTTCTTGGTTATGATCTTCAAGTTATATAGTTGTGTAGGTTGGCCACTCACTGGGTTGCAGTGGAATGACTTGGATGTGAACTATTTATATCCATGGGTCTTTTCAATGCTGATACAAATTCAGTTAGTTGGCCTTGTTTGTGATCAGTTGTGCATTGATATGTGTGCATTGAGATAAGAGGATGGAAGTTGTTTAGAGTGTCTAGATAGTCAATTATGAGACTTGTAGCATATGGTTTATCACTATGTTATGGTAGCTTGGTTACACACTTAAGTGGGAGCTTTTGACAGTGATGTTTTGATGGCACTGGATTAGTTCATGATGTTTTGATGGCGGTTGTATCTTCTTGGTTTGAAGATCATGGTTGTACTCCACCCTCTAGGAGCTCATGGTGTTGAATTCTTTGATTGCATTCGGGCCATGGAGGATCTTCAGTAAAGAGATGGTTATAACAATCCCTAGAGAGCTTGGTTACATGATTTAATGGGAGCTTTAGCAATGATGTGGTTTGATCATTTGACGATGGATGGTTATCTGTATGTGATTGGAGATGTTGACATCTTGGTTTGCCATGGAGGACTCTTGCAGCCTTCTGTTAAGGTGTCACTTTATGATTTATCATTTGAGATGTGATCCTTGTTTGATAGGATGTTTTCCTTATTATGATATACTCTTGTTTGTGCATATTAGAAATTTGGCATGATGCAGGTGCTTTAGTAACATGATATGTTCATCTAGAGCATATGATCTTCTTTTGAGGAGATATTAATTTATGATGTCATGGTCTCTTCTTGATTCTCAAAGTTGGAGCTTTGACAGTGGTCTTGTTAGTTCTCTTGGTATTGAGTACATTGGTCATTCGCTTCAAAGCTTCATGATTATGTTGCATTTGGAGCCTAGTGTGGATTGATCGATTGCAAGTGCTCATGAATACTTGGAGACTTAGGTGAGGTTTGAATTCTCTTATAAATAGAGACATGTGTTGAGATGGATACCCTTTAATTGAGGAGATTGTTCTTGGAGTGAGTCATGACAACTTGGTTATCTTGAGGAGCATTCTCATTCCCCACTCCTGGTCTACTCTACAGTTAGTCATTTGCATTGCCCATTCTTGTTTTCAAATGCATTATGATTTATGCTTTGTTTTCTAATGGATATGGATCTTGAGCTTGTTATTTAGTTTTGTAGGGTTCATTTGAGGAGTGTTGGAATGTTTATCTCATTACGCATGTGAGTTGATTTATGATGGCATTCACTGATGTGGAGTTTACAAGATGTTAGTGTGTTTATTCTTTGGTTGGGGAATGATTTTGAGTTTGATCTTCCTTGGTTTGAGAGGCTTACATCCATGTTGGTTAAATGATACATATGGTATTTGTGATCTATGGGATTGAACGGTTGGGCTTTGTTGAGGCTTTTCTTTGGGATGTTGTGAAAGAGATCATACTTGGCATAATTTAGCATTTAGAGGTGTGTAGAAGGGCATGCTACATGCTTTGATTTGCAAGTTCTTGTTCTTCTTCTTGGATGTTTGTAGTCAAATGAAGTTGGTTTTGAGGTTAGATTGAAGCTATGGCAATCACTATGTTTGTGACCATGTGTTCACTATTTTGGTGACAACATGGAGGTTCCTTTATCTCTTTCCTTTGATAAGTGTGAAGAACTTGGGAGAGCTATGGTGACTAGTTGTGACAAATGTACTGCACCAGATTTGTTTGCAGGATTTGCATATTTTTGTGGATATTCATTGGAACTACATGATATTGGTTACACCTTCTATGTGATGCTATTGGTAGAGTTGGCATGCAGTGTGAGTTCTTGGATGTATACGTTCTTCATTGATAGGTTTGGCACATGGAGCTTGTGATTGCAATTTTTGGGAGAGCTATGGTGACTAGTAGAGAGAAATATGCTGCACCAGACTTGTTTGCAGGATTTGCATATTTTTGTGGATATTCATTGGAATTTGGAGCTACATGATATTGGTTACACCTTCTATGTGATGCTATTGCTAGAGTTGGCATGCAGTGTAAGTTCTTCGATGTGTACGTTCTTCATTGATAGGTTTGGCACATGGAGCTTGTGATTGCAGTTTTTGGGTTACATATGTTGTTGGCATGGGTTTACTAATGCTTTGTATACCTTAGAGGTATGGATGATTGGATGGATTAGCATTTGCTATGGTTGCTATTTTCAGTCGTTCAATTTTCTTCATTATGATAGCAGCTTGAAACCATTGTTACCACTTGAATTTGATGCTTTTGTTCTTTGGATTGATGCATTTTCACTTTGACCTAGGTTGCTGATTTGAGTACGGATACGGATTCAAGTACACGGGTACGGCAATTTTTTTCTATATATATTATAATTATTTTAAGTAATAAATTTATAATGAGTAATGAAATAATAATAATAAACCTAATGTGTTTGAATATTTAATAAAGCTAACACTAAACAAAATAAATAATTAAACGTGTTTAAAATTTTAATTTAAAATAATAGTAATATATAGGAATATAAATAATAAATATATTATAATATAAGTTTAATTTAAATGTTTTTAAATATTAAATTTTGACATTGAGTAAATATGTACAACAGCAAAATAAAATAAATTATAGTCAAAAGCCTTCAAAAAAATTCCAACATTAAAATATTAATATACTTTCATATATTTTGCAATTTTATAGTTTTGGTAGCACATAAAATATTTTATTGCTGTTGTATATTAATATTAAATTTTAATAATATAAAGTAATAAAATATTTTGCTATCGTATATTGTCCAACATTATTATACAAGACTTCAAAAATACATTATATTTGAAAGCCGAAGCTTTTGCAAGCGAAGGCAAGATAGTCGACGGAGGCACGAAGGCAAAGGTGAGGCATGATTAATTTAAGAATTTTTTAAATATTCACAAACAATCCGTCGAATCTTAATCGAACCTAGGGCCACACTAGGACCGGACCCAAACCCAAATCGAACCCGACCCCGCACTTAAGCTACCAAGCTCATACCCGATAACAAAGACTTCGACTTGTTCCTCTTCTTCCATAGGTGACATGTTGGAGAATAACAAGATTTATTGTGAGTTGGTGAACATCTTCAATTATGTTGCAAGTGTCTTGACGAAGCATGAGACGTTGTGGAGATTCGTGTGGTTTTATATATGGCTATGATGATGTACTTCATTGATTGACCCCTATGCAATGCTTACAACAAGTGGGAGAATGTTAGGATTACGTGTTGTACACCTAGCATAACATTGTTTTAATTAATTATGTAAAATAAATATTTACTTTTAGTGCATCCTAGGTGATGTGTTTAGCCACATTAAATATTTATTTGGGGCCACATGTAAAGTTGCATGTAGCATCGCGTTAGGTATTTTATGTGGGTTGCACATGGAAAAATATTAAATGTTTGGAAAACTTAGTACCATAAAGTAAATGCAGAGTCAATGGTTTTGGGACTTATGGTTTTGAGGCACACGGTTTTACCTTAGCACTTGGTTGTATTTGTGTGAGCTTGAGTCTATAAAAGCAAGCACATGTTTAGTGCTTTAAAATTGACTTGTTCAGTATTTTGCTTCGTTGTCAATGTATTGAGTCTTCTTCTAAGGAGTGCATAAGTGAAGCATGGCATGCGACGTGTGAATTCATGCTTGGACAGATGGAGGATGCATTGGAGAGGCTTGATGTTTCAGAGGTGTTCATGGAGACTCTATAAGTGTATTGTAATGTTTCATGGCTGAATAATACACTAAGAATAGATGCTTTTGGAGGCTGAGTTTTTTCCACTACGAGAGTTTTCCTCTTTCATATCTTATTTTTCTATTATTGGTGTCCATGTGCAGAATTTTGCTTCAAAATGTTATCTTCCCTATAAGCTGGTAAGATCACTGCTGTAATATCACTTTAATGTCCCGAACTATATCTTTCTTGAATTTTTATGATTATACAAAGAAATGCATAAACCTCATCATTTTTTATTACCAAGATCCCAATGTGGGTAAGGTGAGAGCATACAGTGACTTAAATGCTTACAATAATCAAGTTTATTCCACTCACTAGTGACAAGATGCACAATTACAATGCATGCAATGGCTATTAGAATATTTAATTATATTTTAGTCACCTATATTTACTTCCTTGTTTAATGGTCATTTAGCTTTTTAGTTAATTAGCGTTTAAGCTTTATTTAGCATTTAGCTTTTTCTTTTTAGTTAATTAGCTTTTAAGCTTTATTTAGCATTTAGCTTTTTCTTTTTAGTTAATTAGCTTTTAAGCTTTATTTAGCGTTTAGCTTTTTAGTTCACTTTAAACGACTTGTTCTTAATTTAGAACGTCGTCCTCATAATCTCTTTATAAACGCTTGTATATTGTTGAATAGATTATCCGATTATTGAATCATTCATTCAATTTATTTTTCATGGTATCAGAGCGGGTCAATGGGATTCTTTAAAGTTTGGCGAATTTTTTAATAAAAATTCATGCCCTTCTTTCTGGAATATTTTCCAGATTTTTTTATTGTTTTTTTATAAAAAAAACGATTTTGCTTTTTAGAAGGCTTTTTGAGCGTTTCTGGTTTGTGGGCGAATTTTTGTGTTGGGCAACAATTCATGTTTTTTTTAGAGTTCTGGAGATTTTTGGGCCTGCAACCTAGAGTTTTTTTTTTTGCAGATTGAAAATTTTCCTAGGGTTTTTGCAATTTTCGACTA
Organism: Cryptomeria japonica; assembly: GCF_030272615.1. Lineage (NCBI taxonomy): Eukaryota > Viridiplantae > Streptophyta > Pinopsida > Cupressales > Cupressaceae > Cryptomeria > Cryptomeria japonica. The sequence continues at coordinate 288,596,324 of NC_081407.1, read as the reverse complement.
GGGTTTTGACCCTTCAGTTCAAGTCATAATTTTATTTTGCTTGCAGATTCTTGGTGAGTTTTTCGAGAGCTTTTTTGGGCTGATCTCAGATTTTTCTGGTTGCCTCGTTTTCCGTGCTTCGATTTTTGTGCCAATGAATTTGCCTTGGAATTTAAAAAGTCAGCGATTTCTGCTAATTTTGTGGGCGTTGTTTATGCTGTACATCTGACCTAGGGTTTCTACCCCATTTTTTTTGCGTTTTTTATTTTGAAAAAAAAATCGTCAATATTTTTCTATTTTTTTTACAAAACAATCAGAGATGTATTTTTTTATTTTCTGCAAAAAAAAAAAAAATTCTGATTATTTTCAGGAAAAATTTCAGGTTTTAAGTTTGCAGAAAATTTTTATTTTTGGGTTTCTTCCAAACCTCGAAATTCGTGCCTTAGAATTCGTGCCAAAATTCTCCTCCAAGGTTTCAGATTTTTTGTGCAGCTGCTTCTATTCTGATTTTTGAATCAGATTCTTCTGTCTCATGCTTTCACTAGGTTGACCTCGTTCAACCTCCATTTTTGTGATGGCATCTATGACCAACATCATGTTGGAACACAGTCAAAAGTTCAACAGCTGCCACAACACCTGGAAACAGTGCATGTTCACGATATCTGAATATTGTTGCCTTGATCACATTGATTTAGACCAGACCTCGTCTTATAGGTCCCAGGGTTTTCACGATTTTTTCCTGAAAAATTGTCTATCGGTTTTCTGATTTTTTCCACAAAAAATCATGGGAGGGTTTTCACGATTTTTTCCTCAAAAATTGTTCGCAAGGTTTATAATTTTCCCTTAAAAATTATCTCATCTATAATCCGTGATATTCGCGTAAGATTTTAATTATCTGGGTTTTACCGTTTTTTTCCACAAAAACGATGATTTGTAACCTCAAATTTCTTGGTTTTTCGATTTTCTCCTCAAAATCGTAAATTCTCTTTTCGAGGGTTCCTATTTCAGGGTTTTACGATTTTTTCCTCAAAATCATGCTTTGTTGCAATTAGTTTGGGTCGCACCTACCAGGGCGAACATCTGCAACCGTGATATCTTGAAGTCAGTTTTGGAGTTGATACTCTTTTGCAATTTGAATGTTTAATCTGATTTTCAGAAAACTGTTAAATTGAAGTCTAATTTGTAGTTTATTGTTGCTATTCTATGCCTTTATGCAAATATATTTGTTATATATGTGATTATTATCATGAAACAAACTGAAGCAAACAAACAGGGGTGGACATTACAAAAGCCATCCAATTCATGTCAATAATTCCATTTAGGGATTGCTTGTGGACTGAAGAGTTGTGAAGAAATTTCCACTTTCAGTTGGTTAAGAGGATTTTGGGTTGTGTTGAAAATTCCAGTTTTGATGTGCGGGAATTTCTAGTTTACAGATTTGTGTTGTGGATTTGATGGTTTATTTGTGAACAGTTTATGTTGATATGAATAAACGTTTGCAAGGCAACTCTTAATTGTTGGAATTTTTGTCATTGATGTCAAGTTTTATTCAAGGTTTATTTGAGTTATCTACTTGCTAGCTTGTGTGGATTGAGCTCCTTGCCTTCTTGCTTGGTGTGCTTGAGTTGCCTGTGTGTCTAATTGAGCTAGTTGGTTACTTGGTTGAGCTCCTTGCTTGTCTACTTGAGCTTCTTGGTTGTCTACTTGAGTTGTATATGTGTCTACATCAACAGTGTGAGTGCTTACTTGTCTCCTATCAGCAACTTAGTCAATTCTTCTTGCAATATTTGATTGATAGGATGGTTCTTTTCAACAAATCCTGATGAAGTCTTAAGAGATGTTTTAATTGTAGATCTATTTCCATCATGTGAAGGTGTAAGATAAATTGATGTATCTGTTGTATTAAATTGATTATCTGTTGTTCCATCCTCTAAATATGTACCAACTCCTTCATTTTGATTGTTTTCAGGGGTATTTCCAGCATTGTTACTTGCTATCCCAAGTTGCAGACCAGTACAAGTTGAATGATTAGAACTTTCAGCCTCACCATTTTGTAAATGATGATCACAACTTTAAAATTTCTTAGAAGAGTTAGCAATCTCATGAATTTTCACATCAATGCTCTCAACTATCTTATGCAATCTCTTGTTAAAACATTTAGAGGCTTTACTTTTTGAAGAATATCCTAGAAAAATACCCTCATCAGCTCTAGGATCAAATTTGCCTAAGTTATCCTCATCTCTCTTAATATAACAAGGGCTTCCAAAGATTTTAACATGCTTAACAGATGTTGATTTACCATTCCACAATTCATATGGTGACTTGTTGTGCTTAACTCTAATCAGACCTCTATTTTGAATGTAGATAGCTGTATGGACTATTTCTTTCCAAAAACAATCACTTACTTTAGATTCATCCATCATACTTCTTGCCATCTCTTGAACTGATATGTTCTTCCTTTCAGCCACCCCATTTTGTTGAGAAGTCCTAGTAGCTGAATATTGTCTTTTGATACCAAACTTTTCACAAAAGCTCACAAAATCATTCAAGGTAAATTCACCTCCATTGCCTAATCATAGGCACTTAATTTTCAAACCCTTCTCATTTTCAACCAAAACTTTAAAAACTTTGAACTTCTTCAATGCTTCTGATTTTTCCTTCAAAAAGCCACCTAAGTCATATGTGAGTAGTCATCAATAAAAAGCATAAAGTATCACTCACCTTGCATACTTGATGTTCTTGTAGGACAACACAAATCAATGTGTATCAGCTCTAAAGGCATCGTGATTAAGTACTCCTTTGATTTGAAACTCCTACGAGTTTGTTTGCCCAATTAACAATCCTTGCACATAGTGTCAAATGGTTTAGTGAGTTTAGGCAAGTCTCTAACAACTCCCTTCTTGCTGATCTAAATAAGATTATCAAAATTTCTATGTCCAAATCTTCTGTGCCACAACCAAGACTCATCAAGTAGACTCAAATAACAAGTTTCACTCTTTACATCATCAAGAATATATAAATTGTTCGCTGCCCTACTTGCATCAGCGATATGAACACCATCTTTACTAATTTTGCAAAAATCAGAACTGAAAGTTAAGCTGTCCCTTCACACAACTGACTAACATTGAGCAAACTGTGTTTTAAACCTTCTACAAACAACACATTCTCAACTTTAGTCTTTCCATCATTCAACATAAGAGTACCTTTTTCAGCTACCCTTGCAGACGAATTTCCACCAAACCTTACCTTGCCACCATTGGATTTCTTGAGAGTCAAGAACTCACTCTCATCTCCAGTCGTGTGTCTGGAGCAGCCACTATCCGCATACCAAATATCTCTCATTTTGTGCAAGAAGAGTTGTTTGCACAATCATAGACTTCATATCAGCCTCTTTCACTTTCTTCCTCCACACTTTGGTTTCCTTAGCATCGTTCTTAACATCTTTCTTTGAGAATTCTGCCCTGCCATTCTTACAAAACCTTGCACTATGCCCAATGTTATTACTTTTGTAACAAACAAAATTATAACTCCTCAAAGGGGCAAAGAAGTTCTGATTCACATATCTGAAATCATTTCTAAAAGACATTCTACAATTTATTGCCTTCTATCCAAAATAATTACAAGCAAAATAGTAACCATGAAAGAAGGAATGATTAAACCTGGTTAAGAGTGCTTGTCTAGTACAGGAAGGCTGCTTGAAACAATTATTTCTAATTTTTGTTGAAGAGATCTTTGAGCAATCACCATTAAGAGTTTGTTATTCTTCTTTCGAAGACTTAGAGCTTTGACCTTCTTCAAGGCCAACTACACCTTTATCTGAAGACTGTTTTTGAGAAGCTAGTAGATCATCCAATGTAAGTGAAGTTTTCTGATTTATCTTTTCTTGGTTCAATAGTTTTGATAATTTACCTAACTTCCTGGTAGAGACAATTTCAGCTTCCAATCTATCATAGTTTTCTTCCTTCAACTTAATCTGATTTTTCAGATCTTCTTGAACCTTCTTAGCTTCTTCAATCTAGATTTTCAAATCATCTATGAGCTTCTTAGCATCATCAAGAGCATGTGATTTCCTGGTTTTTTCTTCACTTTCTTCTTTGAGCAGCAGCTTCAAATTTAGATTTTTCTCCTTAAGACTTTTAATCTCACTGAGAGCACTTGACAATTCTTGTTCAAGATCCACATCTCCATCTGCTTCATCAAAAACATCTTCATCTTCTTGATTTTCAAAGTGAGTTTCTTCAAGAGCCATAAACAAAATCTCATCACTCTAAGATTTTTCGTCACTTCCTTCAGATGAATCACTTTCCTCTTTTGAATATAGACTCTTTTTGGATTTCCATGTCTTCTTATCTTTTCCTCTGTACTTTTTTTAAACGTAGGCTTCTTTTCATAACTGCTATCTTCATTATTCTCATATGGACATTTGGCTGCAAAATGTCTAGCCTTTCCACAGTTAAAACATTTAAGAGACATCTTCTTTTGCTTGCTCAAATCCTTCTTCAACCTTTTCATGAACAAGGCTTCTTCTAAGTCTGAATCAACATTTGAACTGTCACTTGAAGCTTGCTGCTTTTGTTTGCCTTTCTTTGAAGCTTTGAAAGCGGTCTCCCTTTTTGAAGATTTTGTGTTTGTCCTCATCTCATATGCAGTGAATATACCATGGAGCTTGTCAACGAACAATTTATCAAGGTCAACCATCTCCTCTATGGCTGAGATCTTTTCATCAGATCTTAAAGGTAAAGACCTTAAGATTTTTCAAATAACCAAACTATCATCTACCTTCTCACTAAGACCTTTAAGAGAATTCCCTACTTCATCTACTCTTAGAAAATAGGCTGCAACATTTTCTTCTTTCATTTTCAAACTTTCAAATTGCATCTTGTGAGTCTGAAGCTTGGCTTTCTTCACCTTTTCATCTCCTTCATACGCATTCTTAAGTTTATCCCACATGGCTTGAACAATATCACAATGCATGACTTTAACAAATTCAAATTCTGACAATCCACATAGTATTGCATTCATAGCCTTAGCATTGTTTTCAAAACCTCTCTTTTCATCAGCAGTGGATGGAGGATTTTGAGGAACTGTATAGCCTGTCACCACACAATTCCAAACATCAAGTATGCACGCATTTCGACACACCAACAAGCATAGTTAGAACCATCAAACAAAGGAGCTCTATTCATTGCAAGACCTTCGAGTGCATTCATCTTAGTGTGTTAATAGGGTCAACCCTCAAGCTTTTAAGCTTTAACAGAAGGCACCGCCTCTAATACCAATTGTTGGAATTGTTTGTCGTTCCACCAAAAGCTCGAACTATCAACACTCGATACAAACGCCAGATTTAACCCGACCCAAGGGAGGCGGTTAAGCCATGTCACAAGTCCCTGAGGAGGTGCTAACCACCAAGTCAACATCTTCCACAACCAACAATCTTTAGATGAGAATCATCTCCAATGTACACATTCCCAACATTGTATTCTTCGTTTTTTGTAAACCAATCCCTATGTGAAGTCATATGAAAAGATGCATTGGAGCACTCAACCACACAACTTTTGATGCATCTATAGCCAAGGCCACAACAAAGGCATCATCATCATCCTAGGAGAACTTCTTTGACTCATCATTAGAATCTCTCTTTTTTCTTTTTCTCTCTATCCTGACTAAGTCTTTTTAAATGGCCATCTTGCAACAATTCCAACATGTTGCCTTCAACTTACCAAGAGACTTGGATTTCCCACGAGATTTAGATATAGACTTGTCTTTCTTCTAGCCTTCCTTCTTACCCTTTTCTTTCTATCTACCACGAACAACTAAAGCCTCCTTGGATTTGAAAGCCTTTCCACGTATAACTTTGAAAAGCAATGATTTTGCTATCTCACCCATTTTCAACTTGGTTGTAGTGCTCCCAATAGCCATAACCCATCAATTTGGCAAAGAGTGCAGCAAAGTCATGCAATTATCCACCTCAATTTTTATTTTGACCAAGTACAACTATGTAACTACCGTGTTAAATGCATTCAAGTGTTTAACTATAGAGCCAACATCCTCCATCATTAGGGTGTATAGCTTCTTGCTCATAAAGTCTTTGTTAAACAAAGATTTAGCTTCACACAAATCTTCGGATCTCTCCCAAAGAAGTGTTCCAATAGTCTCTTCATGTACATTCAATAATACGAAATCAGCCAAACAAAATCTTATAAGACTAGGCCTTTCTGTCCATTTTGTCCCAATCTTCTTATGGCATAGTAGAAAGTTTCGATCAAAATACTATAGCCTATAGATTTTTATTCACTAGCATAACCTCCATCTTGAGCTAAGAAAACTCAATGTTTGTACCTAAGAACTCCAAATATATTTTGGATGTGCTTGCCATCTCTTTCTACAATAAGATAAAACCCTTCTATGCAAGCTCCCTCTCAAAGACAAATTAGTACAAAAGGTTCTCTAATTTACACCTAACACACAAGGTGATCATGCTATAATACCAAATGAAATGAAGTATGAAAAAGCACTTGTTAAACTTACTTAAAGGAAAATAATATACAATTTCTGAAAGTGCTTCTTAAGCTAACTTTGAGGAAAGTAATATGCAAATCGAGAATCTTTATAATTACAAAAAAGAGAAGCCCATTTATACATAAACAAAATTATACCACTGATCAAAATAGAGCAACAACTGAGGGGGGGGTTGGGGTCAATCAGTTGTCATCAAAACTTGCTACAACTTACAATAATCTCAGATCTGATAATTAACCGTGAAAGCATAAATCAGCAACACAACATGAACACACATAACACCAAGATTTTTGACGTGGAAAACCCGATCAAGGGAAAAACCACGGTGGGAACCTACCCACAATATGTTGATACTCTATTAGAAGTATATGAAATATTACAATGGAGAATGCACATGCATTCAGGCACACTGCCTAGAGCTTACTGCTCACAAACAACAAAGGGCAACAACCCTGGGAGGGTTCACTGCCTTACAAACAAATTCAGATCACTTCGGAAAATCATGAACTAAGAAATAGCATCCTCAATGCCTGGTTACAATTCTAATTAAGCACATGACATCTCTCACACTTCTGCTCTGCTTCCGAATGATTAATACATTGTTCACACATTCCACACATATCCCTCACAATGATTATTACATTTATTTATACATGACATCAACCTTCGAACAATATCATCAAGGTCGGCTCAACACATATCACCTAATTACAAAAATATAACCATACATGCCACAATATCACATGCAGACCAAAACAATGTCGGCTAATAAGATATAGCATGGACCTAAATCACCACCTCAAATATGAAACACCTCCAAGAATTAAGCATCAAACATCCGCAACACGCTACAAGCATCAAGTTGACCAAGAACATGAAGAAAACCACCGGATCAAAGAAAAATCATCAATAACGCACTCACCGATCAATGCGGACCACCAAAACGAATAGCACACAATCTAGAAACATCCACGAGCATCAAGAATTACCACAGCAACATCCGCACCAACTCAAACTACTAGAATCATTGTTATCATCATACTGAACTTCAAGAACGTTAACTGAACTAACTGTCAACCTGGAAAAATCACTTTGCGGAGCTTCAAATCACAAACAACTTGAATTGAGGACACACATCAACGTCCCAACCATAATCCCAGATCCGCAGATCAAGATATTACAATGTGAACCAATGCAGATCAAAATACTGAACACTGGCAAATACTGGACAACAGAAAAACTGGCCACAACATAGATACTCATAACTCACTCAAATCTTCATGCGGACCTTTGAATCTTGCACTAAATCAATCAGAGATAATTATCTATAAACCCTTTAATCTACAAACATTGATCATCAATATACAGCATAAACCAACAAACTGAACTTCACTGCAACACTGCACTAGACAGAGAAAATATGTTGACAGCAATAACAACACATCTCTCAGGATATCATTAAAGCACATATTTGCAGCAATCACCCAAACATCCAACAACGCAAATGTACATGAGAAAATCATTTTAACATGGTTACAATGCACTTACAAAGCAAACCTTACAAGACCATCACCAACCAAAGATCTAGAGCAATCCTAGCAACATAGCAATATAGCAATATCTACTAAACTTGCACCTAACACCTCCATCTTAAGCACTATATAAATTATAGTAATACATGGAATCATCAAATAGTAATTACAAAACCATGACCTAAAGCCACTGAAAATATGGCATTCAAATATCTAGTTAGAAAACCAAAGCCCAAATCCCATGACAAATTCACAGGCTAAAAAATAGCATATTCCTTACACTTGTCATAAGAACATCATACTCCACTCATCAACACAAGCATTCCATTTTGGCTTCAATATTTCAATTCAAAGTGCCTTATGATGTGTCAAAACATTTATTATAAGTTGATCAACAAATGTGACCTCCTCTTACAAATCTTTTGTGTCCTAAATGTTTTTACTTTTCCAAAGTGAGAGATCCAGTTGTTGATTTATTATTATTACATCACATTATATGACTTGCTCATAATTTTTTTTGATAGTTTGGTCAATTTAGTCAGTTTCTTCTATGACACCAACTTTCTCAATGTATTTATCTATGATTCTTTCATAATTCAATTTGCTAATTTCAATATGCCATCAAAGTAGTTGAAGAATATTGATGTGCAAGTATTCTTCTCATGTGGGTTGAGGATCAAGAAACTCCGTGTTAATAAGCCATTGTAGAAAGTCTTGCTTGTTTTGGTAACACAAGATCTTTGGACTTTGGCCTTGGCATCTTCCTATAATTCATTGTAATATTGCTTGCACAATTCGCTCACTTGCATATGATGATCCTTTCAAATCCTAGCCAATACAAGCAATGCAAGGATTGTTTGTGGGCTCCCACGTTCCCAAATATGATGCAAAACTTGAACATCAATGCTTTATTGAGATGGTGTGAACAAGTGAAAACCCCATGATTGATAACAAACCAGTGGCTCTTTAAGATGGTATTAACAAACTATTGAACCCCTGTGATTGATATACCACAAAAACACTTGTATAAACACACACCAACAATAAAACTCTATATTGAATGGTACAACACATGTTAAACGTTTTGAAAATTAAGTAACAAGCCAAATGAGCTTGATCTTGTGAGGCATCCATGGTTATTCACACCTAAGTTGGAGCAATGTTGGGATGGTTGATCTCCCATGAAGTCCATTTGCTTTGCTCATGAGTGTCACCTAAAAGCAATGAGTGCTAAGATGCACTCTTGATCATAGAATATGGGTTCCTATGAAACACTATTTATGAAATATGGGTCAATGTAAATTGACTCCAAATTGTAATTGAAACTTAAAAATTCATCACATGGTGTCTCTAATTCTAGGGGAATCCTTCCTAAATGTGGTGTACAAATACAGATTAAACGCAGACATCACTTCTCTATTCATGGCTTAGTGTCTCAAGTTGTTCTCTAAGGAAGAGGTTTTTTGGATTGTCATGCGGTGCGTTAGGGAGGAGTGGTGTTGGGGACTGGCATCATTCATGGCGATTGCAAGACTAGGAAAAGGCTTTATGGAGATTGGTTGCATGTTGGTGAAGTTACTTGCCCTCTACACCCCTTCTTCACTTGGTGTGCTGACCAGGATAAGGAAGTTAGTCGTGTTGTGGCCCATATTGGGCTGGGAGAAATTAAGAATTTTCTGTGCACGATGGAAAATTTGCGCTCACCGTGAAGAATTGGAGGCAGCTTCGCGGAGTGTGGAAGGGCAGCAAGAAGAGTCGAAGCGGAAGCGGGGGCGTCCTCCAGGTTCAACGAGTGCCAAGAGGTCAAAGATGTCAGAGGTGGTGGACACTTCTTCCAACTGTGGTAAAAGGGTGGTGGATAATACTTCCTCAATGTGGGTGGTATAATTTTTCCTTTGCAAGTTTTATGTGTAGTGGTCTAGGTGGGTAGTTGCAGCTTGTCAATTTTGTCGGGTATCGCAACTTGTGCTTCTCTATTGTAACAAATTGTTTGAGTCTAGGTGGGCGAGTTAGTGTTTGTAATCGTGTTTCTTGGTTTTGTTCTTGTGGATCAGGGGTGGTACTGCTATGTGTTTCATTTTCCATTCCAAGTAGTAATGATCATTTGGGTCAGTGTTGTTTTATATTTTCGATGGACTTCTGTTGGACATTTGATGCTTATAACATTAATAATAAAATAACTTTTTTACCTATCAAAAAAAAAAGTTTTTTCCAGTGTTCCACGGGGACGCGTCCCCCCCCTTTTTGGGTGCGTCCCCCCGTTAGAGACGTCTAGGGGACGGGGGGACGGGGACGCGACGTCCCTCGCCATCCCGCCACCGCCACCCAAACGCCGCCGGGACGTGGAGACGTCTCCACATCTCCCAAGGAGACGTGGAGACGTCTGGGCGTCTCCGTGGGAGACGCCTGGGCGTCTCCCACGTTCCCACGCGAAAAAAGACACTTTTTTAAGTTTTTTTAAAACATGTGCCTTTTTGGGGGGGTTAAGGGGTAACCCTAATTGGACGTGGGCCCCACCCTACCCCCCAAAACAACACAAAAGCATGTTTATTTTGGATTTCACTCTCATTTTGGAAAACTGAATTCGGGAACAGGAGACACGGATGGCGCACAGACACAATGGGCCTACCCGTTGGTGAGGTGAACCCGGAGGTCGACGATGCCCAAACGGAACTCTACGTAGGAGAAGACACCGCGACGAGAGAATTTTCAATTCTACTCCAAGTAGCCATTCAGACCTACGTGCGATGAGAGGCGGCGAAGGCGGAAGTCCCACTAAGTGCCGTGTGGACAGCGTTGGAAGTGAGTCCGGAGGTAAATCGGTTGATGAACCATCTCCCCCGATTGCTAGCACAAGCATCGTTGGCACAACAAGCTCGCGTGGAGGAAATTGCCCGGGAGGAGCGACGCCAAGAAATTTTGCAACAGTACGAGGAACGGGAAGCAGAACGAGATGGCACCAGGTCAGGGGCATTTGAACCATGAGCCATACGGGATGGAATAAAGAACACTTATTGTAATAATTATGTCATATTGTTGCCATAAACTTGTCTTCCACATTATGAATGAATAAAAGTGTTCTACTTTTTATGTCATTAAGTATATAGAAAGCGGTCTGGGAATTAATGCCCAATACACTGAATAAAGACAAAAATAAGCAACAATATATAGATGAACGTGCAGTAGCCCAACGTGCCTTGATCCTTGAACAGCAAGCGGAAAGGCGACAGAGGTATAAGCGAAGAGAGGAGGAACGCTCCGAAGGGGACGGTGAGGCCAGCGGCCACCCACGGAGTCGGGAGGAGTTACTTGCGGAAACCCGCCGTAGGATAGAGTGTACCAAAACTCAGTTGAGGGATTTGAGGGACTTGCCACACACACCAGAGGCTAGGAAAACTCCAAGGAGTGGGGAGGAGGCAGAAGAGGGAGAAGACACCGGGGCTGCCAGGAGTGTCGGAGGGACACCGGGGCACGGCGGTCAAGCACCCCTTATAGGATCTGACCCATCCGGAGTAGGACAACAGCCACCAGTAGTAAAAAGGCAAGGTATGGCACAAAAACAAAAACTTCCAAAGTTCCATGGGGATGGGAAAGAAGACCCTGTCCGCCACTGTCGCACTTGTGAAACAATTTGGGGAGCGAATGGTGTTACCGATGAGGACGAGTGGGTAACACAGTTTCCCGCAACCCTGAGGGGCGTAGCCATCGACTGGTTTTCGGATACGGATAAGGCTAAAATTAGCACATGGGCAGACTTGAAGAAGGAATTTCAAGCAGAGTTTCGTCTCCTAAGAGACGATAATGAGATCGTAGCCGAAATCTACGGCAGGAAACAGAGAAAGGACGAGACTGTTCGAACCTACAGCTGGCGGCTCAAAGAGCTGCTAGGAAAGATGGAGAACCAGCCGGCAGACGGACTGAAAAAACGGTGGTTTGTGGAAGGTCTAAAGAAATCCCTTAGACGAAAAATGAAGATAGTACCTCCTTCTTCATATTCCGACGCCTATAACAGGGCAATGGATTTAGAAAGTGAACAGAAGACGTCCAAGAAGAAGAAAAATAAATCCTCGTCGGAGGATGATTCCTCTTCTGACAAAAGTGATAGCAGTGATGACGACTCTAATCGGAAGGTACGGGCTCTCCAGAAAGATATGGAGCGAATGATGAGAGAGATAAAGACAACCAAAGGAAGCACAAGCAAGGGCGACGAAGGGGAGTTATGGTGCACGGACTGCCGTACCGACGGACACACCAAGGGGTCTTGTCCGAAAAAAGCATTTTGCGATATTTGCTAGATTGCCGGACACCTTACCAAGGAGTGTCCGTACAATATGAGGACCCGTAACCAACAGGTTCTCTTTACAGAACCATCTGCGTCAGCCGGCACGTCCCAGCCTGCAAGCAACAACGCCTCGTCTGGCGGCTACCGAAACAACAGGCGAGGAAGAGGCAACAATAACAATAACAGAAGCCGTATCCAGTATGATGCCAAGGGCCGGCCAATTATCCAATGTAGGGCTTGTAATCAGTGGGGGCAATTTGCCCGTGATTGCACGAAGGAAGCCACCCCTCAGCACCTCTGCCGTTGGTGTGGGCCAGGCGACCATGAGGACGCAAATTGCCCGCAGGCAGGGGTTAATTTCCTCAACATTGAGAAGGCTGAGAAGACTGGTGAGAAAGAAGTACTGGCGATCACCCGCGCCCAGACGAAAAAAGCCACTTATCCCGACCCCCGTATGGAGAAGGAGCGATTACGGGAGGCAAAGGCCAATATTGAACGTGAGATGACGACCGAACGACGGGACAACGAGGTGGCGAGTACATCATTCCGTACGGAAGCGGAAAATAACAACATAACATAATGATTATTCCCGACAACAAAGAGGAGGAAATACTTGAAGAAGATTGATTGAAGGGGTGAGAAAAGTGATTGCAAGTGTGATAGGAGCTAGAAGAAGCAAGAAGAAGAGGAAGAAGAAGATTCTTCTACATTTTGGAGAGATTTTTCAAGCACAAGGTAGGGTTTTTCAACTTCTTGTTTTTTTTTTGTTTTACTTTCTGATTTTCATTGTTCTATGTCATTTTTGGTTTTTTTTTTCCCTATTCATCTCAAGACTCAAAATGAGATTTGATGTTGAATCTTGAGGGTAAAATGATTCATCATTTTGCCCTCAAGATTCAACATCAAATCTCATTTTGAGATGAATAGGAAAAAAATTTAAAAATATATTGTTAAACAAGGCTGATTTTATTTTTATTTTTATTTTGTGAAATGCAGTGTCAATTTCACAATGAGTTCCCAAGGCATGAGTGAAGATGACATGGAAATCCATTCTCATAGTGAGAATGATTCAAAAAATGAACCTGAAATGAGGGGGGTGACCATGGGGCTGATCCTGGAGCCCAATCTAGTTCTATGGCAAGTGCACCAGCTAGTACAGGTTGCCCTTCAAAGTTGTTGGCACCATATGCTAGGGGTCATTTTGATCCTAAGTCTCCTCTAAAACAGTTTGCTTCACGAATATCGGTACAAGGCACTGCATCACATTCAAGTGGGGGAACAAGGAAGTGGAAGTGCAATATTTGTGACAGAGAATGGTTCGGTAGCATTAGCAGGGTGAATGCACACTTTCTGTTTTGGAGAGGAAAAGGCGTGAAACATTGTAAGTTTTTGGAGGAACCCAAAAATATACAGTACAGAATTGAGTTTAACAGGCTTTGGGGGGTTCCAGATGACACAAATATTTCAATGCCTACTACTTTGTTTGCTAGGGCATCACTTCACAACAACCAAAATGTGCCAGTGCCACATACTTCTCATGCTTCGCAGGTGGGAGGAATGATGTTTGGATCTCCATCTACTTCCACTTCTACTGTTGCCAGGGCTGGGAAACGTAGGTTGCATACACCACAGAGCAACCCCATTGCTGATATGTTTAATGTGCAGCTGAGAGATGAGATAGATGAATCCATTGGCAAGTTCTTCTTTGCCAATGGCATTCCATTTCATGTTACATGGTCTCCTTATTATAGGGAGATGATGGCTATGGTGGCCAAGGGAGGACCATCTTATGTGCCACCAGGGGAGACGAAAATGAGGACCTCGATCTTGGATAAATGCTACTCCAAGATCAATATTTTGATGGAGAAGATGAAGGCATGTTGGGTGGCATCGGGGTGCAGCATAGTTATGGATGGGTGGACGAACATTAGCCATCATCCACTCATCAACGTCATGGTCACATGTGCAGAGGGCCCATACTTCCTTAGAGCAGTTGATTGTACAGGGCATCATAAAGATGCTGATTTCCAGTTTCAGGTCCTTGGGGAGGCTATTGAGGAGGTTGGGCCACAAAATGTGGTCCAAGTAGTGACAGATGCAGCCTATGTGTGTAGAGCAGCAAGGAGACTCATTGAGGCAGCCTATAGACACATTTGGTGGACCCCATGTTGTGTGCATGCCATGAACAATGCACTCAAGGACATGGGGAAGATTGACTGGATTAGAGGAGTGGTCACCGATGCGAGAGATGTGCAGATGTTTATCTGCAACCACCACACTTCACATGCACTCTTCAGGACCTTCGCGAAGAAGGAGTTCTTGAAACCAGTTGAGACTAGATATGCATCCTATTTCATTCTCTTGGAGAGAATGATTGAGTTGCAAGAGGCATTGCAACTCATGGTTATGACTAATGAGTGGAATAGGTGGGTTGAGGCCAAGAGAGAGCAGGGGAGAAGGGTGAAGGAGATAGTGAAGAGTGATGTGTTTTGGACTGATGCGAAATACATTGTCTCCATCATTTCTCCAATATTCCAAGTGATCAAATATGGGGATGGGGATGCACCTAACCTTGGAGAGGTGTATGAGTGCATTGACTCTATGCTTGACCAGATGAGGGCTGTTGTGCGAGTGAAGGACCCCTCTCTAGCATTCTACAATGAGCAAATCCGGCCTATCATTCAGAGTAGATGGGACAAGTTGAACACTCCTTTGCATATGGCTGCCTTTGCCTTGAATCCTAAGTGGTACAAGGCTAGACCGAGTAGAATGACACCGATTGAGGATGATGAGGTGAAGGCGGGTTTCTTTAGGTGCATAGAGAAGATGTTTGATTCCAAAGATGCCGGCACAATGCGCACTAAGTGGGGAAGATTTGCCACTCTTAGAGGTTATTCAGATGCAGCAAAGATGGATATAGACACTATGGCACAGGAGGACCCACTTTTGTGGTGGACTTGTCATGGCCCGAAATCTTTGACCACCACTCTAGCCATCCGTCTGCTATCCCAGGTTTCCAGTTCTTCAGCTGCAGAGAGGAACTGGTCTACATATAGCTTCATCCACTCTCTTAAGAGGAACAAACTTACCTCTAAGAGAGCAGAGAAGCTTGTGGGTGTACACAGTGCTTTGCGTCTCATAGACTGCAAGACACTCGTGTACAAGGAGAGTCCAGCGGCACAATGGGATGTAGAGCCAGAGGAGCCTTCACAGATTGATGAGGATGATCCTACCACTTCAGATACAGGGCTAGTTGGTGTGAGCTTGAGGGACCTTGATCTTCAAGAGTCCAGCAGTTCCAGTGAGGAGGAGTTCGCAGATGATTAGAGGCCTCCATTAGCTATATTTTGAGTTTTGTCATTTTGTCTTTGACTCTAGTCTCTTTTGTAATGCTATTGCTACACGTATTTGTATTTGGCTACTCATTGTAATGATGAATTATGTAATCATCTTTATTATTATAGACTTTGCAATGGCATCAGATATTCGTATTTTCGTTTTCCTTTTTCGATATTCATATGATAGAAATGAGAAATCTCCAATTTGACAATTTCATTTGTCAAATTTTATTTAGCATTTAGCAATTAGTATTACTAATCTAAGTAATCTTGGTATTTCCTATAGTTTCATTTGAAATCTAATTCTTATATTGTTATACTGTTATACATCTTTTCAAAACTAGTTTTTCAAGTACTATATGTATATATATGAGCACCACCACCCCGCCACCCCCCCCCGCCGCCGTCCCCTCGCCGTCCCCAAATTTAGGCCCTTGGTCCCCCCGTCCCGGAAACGCGTCCCCCCATCCCCCTGTCCCCAACACCCGTGGAACACTGGTTTTTTCACCAATGCAAATCAAACATACCCAAAAAAAAGTTGATGGCCTGAACCCACTGCTGTAATGATATCAACTCTGCAAATTCCCAGATCTGGGTGCCACACCTCTAACTTTGAGTGCCATATGTTAAGGAAACGATGGAGGAATGTCTACTGCCCCTTACTGCCACAAATAGGCCTGATCAAACCCTCCTAAATCTACCCAAACCACTTCAACAAATTTATAACAAGCCCTAGAATTGAAAGATTCAAATATTTTGATAAGCCCACGTGTTTCCTATATGAAAAATGTTGAGACATGGACCAGCTAGGACTTGAACCTAGGACCTTCCATACATTGCTGGAGTGCTCTACCACTGAGGTACTGGCCCCTCTTGGACCAGTCCATTGTCGGTCCAGGTGTGGCTTATTTCCAACACCAACACCCCCCCTTAAGCCACACCTCTCGTGTGCTTGGGGCTCCTAGCCTGGACCTGGCTCTAATACCATGTACCAGCTAGGACTCAAACCTACGACCTTCCATACGCTGCTGGAGTGCTCTACCACTGAGCTACTGGCCCCTCTTGGACCAGTCCATCATCGGTCCAGGTGTGGCTTATTTCCAACACCAACAAAAAACACCTTACATACCAAACTGTATCTTTCAACAACGTAGAAGATGTCATCAGTGAGAGATTGAGTCCTCACCAAACAAGAAGAAAGCCTCCAAAGAGGCTGCGATCAAACTCCAATCATGCAAACCAAAATGAATGATCAAAGGCTCCAATTCCCTTCAAAAAGGGCCCCACCCTTCAAACCCTGGGTCCCTACACCCAATAATGAAGAAAACATTTTATTTTTAATTTACTAAAACTCCTTATACCTCCCTAGGTTGGACGCCAACTTCTAGGAGTCTCCCTTTTAAAAACAACTCAATGTTCATTGGGACCCTCGAAAACTTAAATTTAGAATCTTAAATAACATAAGTTAAATATTTTAATTTTACTTAACTTTAAAATATTAAATAACATAAGTTAAATATTTTAATTTAACTTAAGACCTTATGTTATTTAAAAATGAAATTGTGGACCACATAAAATATAGAATCGCGCCCAAAACTAAGTAGATTGCCTCCAGAGTTCCCTATTTTCTTACCCATTAGCCTACAAGAACTCGACTGAATAGGCTAATGGTTCACCCAATCGACTAGTTAGGAAGGGAACATTACATGATGAAGTAGCTGCCAAGTGGTGAAGGTTATGTTTGTACTTATGGTCATTGTAAAGTTAGATATTTGAGCTCAATCAAGTGAAAAGCCATTTGTGCAAGATCTCTCAACAAGGCATCAAATTTTGTCTAGGTGCATATGGTAATGGCATTTTTGATGCACAAGTCATGGCACGCATTGATTCTTGAAGAACAAGAAGAAGCAGACCAAGTAACAGGCCATAAATCAAATCATCTTTTGTTAAAAGGTCTCCAGGAATGAAGCCCACTTGACCACCTTCTCATTTTCAACTTACAAAGAGCCATTCATTTTTGTCCATACCTAAAGAACAAGTTGTAGCCTCTACACAAGAGATCAAAGGGACTGCTGGAAATGGTATTTTAGAACGAGTATAGAGAGACTGCCCCTCAATACATAGCAACTATGTGAATGGATTGGCATTCAATGTTGTTTACTAAGCATATTGGCAAAATTGCGAAATCAATTAGTGAGGCTCCAAAAGGCCACAAGACCTGCCTTTTGAGGAGGTCCTTTTGAGGTGGCGTGTATCACCTTATTGGATAATGAGGTGAACTTTGTAGAAGACTCCTTAAAGCCCATATAGGATTCGTGGGATTGCCTTCATATATGATCGATGCATATAGTCCCCTTGCTTAGTGGAATCATGAATATCCTCTATGATGTGTATGTTTCTGTGTGGCATTAATATTATGATCTATCAGTATTGCTAGTGTAATGTCACCTACTAGGAGGCTGCCAATTCCTGTAACTTAATAACAGTTCTGATCTGATCTGATCGATGGTCATGTCACTGGATACTTTTGATTCCTTTATATATCTCAATGTGAGGAAGAGGTCACACCTCTTCATTATGGATCTATGAGTATAGATCATACACACACCTACAACCTCTTGCGATCAAAATTTTATTGCAAGTTTTATTTTAAAAAAGATCTTTTAACTTTTATTTATATTTCAATTTTATAATTTAAATTTTAAAATTTTGTAACTCTCTAATTTTGTCTTAATAAGTTGCTAATTTATCTGCATCTAAGAGGAATTGGAGCACATATTCCTCCATCCACTCAATAAAGTGCAATAGACTACGCTCAAAAAAGGCAGAGGACTTGGTGTTTGTGAATTCAAACTTGCAGCTCCTTACACACAAGCAGAGTAGCTACAAAGAAGAGGACACAAGGAAGTGAGTTATCAAGCCAGAGCATATTGACTTGGCTGCTTCCACTACCCACTTTGCTGCACTTCATGTTGAGAATGACTATAAGCTAACTAGTGAGCATGAGGGTGTTAGTGGTAGTGCCAATGCCAGTGTCAGTGGCACTATTTTTGGTTCTTCTAATTTGCCCCTACATTCATTATCTAACATGGATGGTGATGATGATATTTTTTATGACCCATGTCATATTTGATCAATGATGACTGATTGTTGACAATTGACACTATTATTTTTAACTTAATATATATCATGACATTCAAGTTCAACTAATATTTGACTATTAATATGGCAGTGCATTTTGCTATGTTATTTGACTTTTAAATTTTTAATATGGTGGTGTATTTTAAACTTAATTTACTGCTGCAAATATGCATATATTTCTGATTTTTATATGTTTCTGTATGAATGAACCCTACACCGAAAAAAAATTTAACCAAACCCCCAAACAAAAGCCGAACCCTAACCAGTAACTTAGCTATATGTTCGTGGCACAGCACTTTATTCTGTTTTATGCACTTTTAGTATTTTCATTCTAGGGTTATCTTTTCCTAGAACTTTCTCTTGTTAACTGCTGTAAACTGCAGTCACATTGACCAAGTTTACATCATCCATAGGCATTAATATAATTTCTTTCATTTTTCTTTCTTTCTGTAAGAATCCTCTTGAATGCCATAAAGTTGCATTTTACTTCATATCCTATTGTTCGTAGTCAGGGATCATTTCCTCAGGTGCACACTGACCTGAGTCATTTTAGTGGGCACAGATTCATCCTGCCACTTGAAAACAACCCTGGAAAATCCCAGGCTGTCTTTTTTTATCCTGAAAGTGATTTCCTGGATGAATTCTGACTTTTTATTTTTACGATCCATTATGGATGATCATGAGATTAATGAGATTAAAATATAACCAAAAATAATACCCCCTTCCTCAGATGAATTCTGATATTACAATACATTACGGATCATAATGACATTAAAACATAATAAAAAAATAATATATAACAATTCTGTTTATCCAGTGTTCAAGCAATCTTTATCAATAAATAAAGTTTCCCAAAAGCAAGCTCACCATCCGATTGAGTTCGATTACTATATATTTTAAAAAATATTTATTGGAAAAACATGTAGTATCTCATCTGCAAAGTATTAAATTCACCTACCTCTTTTCATATTCCAAAGATACATTGCAAGTTAGTATATAACAATTCTCAACGCGCTTCTTCATGTCTGGATGACGAGCTCCATGATCAAGGACCAACCCTTCAACCTAGTAAATGATAGTCCATTTATTTTCAGCATTTCAAACCAAATCATCATGAACAGAAAGGCGACTTATTAGAATCAAATGCAATGAAGAAAAATATCCTTCACTACTCTACAAGTTCATGAAGTGCTAAAAATTACTACAACAATGAACAAATAATAATACCATTTATGAGAAAAAATAAGTACAAGCACAACAATATAACCCGGAAATAATTGATCTTTGAGATAGAGAAGTACAAATTTTGTTATTTTCAACAGCCTGGACCTTTTTGTCTCTATTTGTTTGCTATTTACTCATTCAGTCATCTGTTTTCACTTCAGAGATGCTCAACTTGCTCCACTTTAATGCACTTTAAGCTGTCAGTTTATACAGTTTATTGGCATCGTAGTTTTTGTCTTACCTGGATGTTAAAGTTAAACAAGTAGGATTGAGTTCTTAAAACCAAATGTTTCTATGATCTACACCTAAGAGGGCAGACCCACCATCTGTTCAAACAAAATTTCTTCCATAAGGAACGCAAGCCCTAGTCTACCCCATCAAAAGAAAAATCTCATAACCAGTCTAAAAGAGTTTCTGTGAAAAGATTGTGGTATGCCATAATTCATAATTGTCTTATGGACCATATAGAAAGTCATCTTCAAGATAGACATGTTATCTAGCAGTCGTGGAATACTGAACCATAAATCTGCTTCTATTATCTAAATTTGCTACTGCTATTCAGAGTTGTCAAAAGAGCTACTTTAATTACTTTGGTCCTATCATCTAAACTCGTTACTGCCAATCTGCCTATCATATATCAATTGGCCAAAAAGGACTGTGCATACTATGTTGGAACGTATCTGAATATGAGTCCATATCAGAGCTCGGAGCCATTTCTGGTTTAGGATTATAAAATTCAAAAATCACATGAAAAAATATTTTTATTCTAGAAAAAAAATACATATGGTGTATGTGTGTTTTCTTAATTAATGTTTTATGCAATAATATCCATATTGAGCAGCTTGATAATTTGCCATATCCATTGCGGTGCAACAATGCTGCTAATAAATTTTCTAAAAATAGTCTTTCTAGGGCCAAATGCAACATACAAACTATCTTAACTTATTATTGTTGTAGGTCAACCAGTTTCAGCTAACATCTGTAAAGGTATTTTGGAAGACTGCCATATGCAAACATCTACCACGTTGACCTCTGTCACAGAAAGAAATTAAGCATATCACAGAAAAAGAACCAAGCAAAGGGATCACATATATGAAATCATATCAGTGCAGATCCAATCAAAAGAGTAAATTAATTTAAGGGCTACACAAGGGATAAAAGGAGATAAAGGCAAACAATGAAACTTGTGTGTTTCCTAAGATAGCATTCCAGGCTATAAATCAACTGCAAGGTACTGAACAAAATTACAATCACAATCAATTTCCCAATGCCACACAATCAATATTCCAAATACCAATTCAGCAACAAGATCATGATAAGAAAGCATTCCACCAACATTAAGGACATTATGAACCCATAATCAAATTCCTGACTTTGTAGCAAGGCCAAACCAGCCTACTTCTAAATTTTTATGATTAAATTCAATGCCCTGGGTGAAAAAATTGTGTGGTATCAAAGCAAGATTGACAAACGATGACTGGAAAATCATAAATGTGAAAAGCAATGAAAAGGAAATGTGCACCAAATACAAAGACATGCTGACCATTCCCCAAACAAACCAAAACAGAGGTAATAGTTAATATAAAATAGCAACAAATCAGAGCTGGTCATATAAAAAATTTAAAAACAGAACTAAAGGAAAAAGGAAGTGCACCAAAAAGCTTGAAGCATTTTGTTTCAGCATCTTTAAGAAATGAAATACTTACATCAGTGATATTAAAATGTGGTAAGCTCTTTTTAAGGATGAATCCCCAACATCAAGTGCTAATAAAACAACAAAACCAATATGGATCAAGGAAGTTCAATAGGAATTTAATACAACAGCCAAAAAGCAATTAAAGTTAAATCTATAAACATATAGCCCAAATATTCCTGTCCAAGAATTTAGCCATCATTGAAAGACTCCAAATTAAGAAAATTATGTGCCCTCCATAGGGCATGTCAACATCAGAAAATTTATCGAAATATTGATTGAAAATTGGAAGCGGAAGAATAAGAATGAAAACCAAATCATAGTTTGTATCTCATTATGATGCTAGTTGAAGGAACAAGCCTGGAAATACAAAGAATGGGAAGAAAAACCTAAGGACTTTGTTACAAGAATAACCATATCAGAAGAACAACAACTCACATCACACCAACCCCCAACAAAAAAATTGTACATATCAATTGTTGGATTTTTATTAAAAGAAAGTACCAATTGCAGCACATTCCCATAGCACATCATATCATTTGTCGATAAGAATATTCAAGGCTCTTTAGGCATGTACAAGTGGAATGGACCGCTCTATGGATTATCCTTGACAAATCTTCCTCCCAAGGCAAAGCCATGCACATTGACATCCAACCCATCTTAAAGAAACACAGAAACGTATTTGGCAACATCCTGTCGGGACTTCCTCCCAAAAGAGGTTTTGAGCACACCGTAGAACTTGAAGAAGGGGCTAAACCCATAATCACTACACCCTATAGACACCTCCAAAAATTTAAAGAAGAAATAGAAGAAACCATTAAAGAGCTTCTCAAAATGGGCCACATTCAACCTAGTTCTAGGTTTTGCCTCCTCCGTGGTATTAGATAAAAATAAGGATGGTACTATGAGGATGTGCATATATTATAGAGCTTTGAACAAAAAGACTATTAAAAACTGTTATCCTATCCCTAGAGTTGACGAACTGATTTGATGAACTTCATGGAGCAAAATACTTTTCTAAGATTGACTTATGATCTAGACTTCTATTTACCACCAAATTAGAATGAGGGAAGAAGATATCCCCAAAACCACCTTTAGATGTCAATATGGACATTTTCAATTCTTGGTCCTACCCTTTGGTTTAACCAACATCCCACAACATTCCAATCATGCATGAATCACTTGTTTAGGAAACAACTAAGGAAGTTCCTATTAGTGTTCTTTTATGACATTTTGATTTATAGTAAAACATGGGAAGGACACCTTAAACATATTGATGAAGTCCTAAAAATTCTTGAACAAGAATCACTATATGACAGGTTTCCAAATGTGAATTTGGGTTAGACGAAATCCTATATCTAGGACATAAAATCAATGCACCAATAACCAAGGGGAAAAGATAAAACCTATAAGGGAATGGGCAAAACCAAGAACCCTAACACATCTAAGGGGATTCTTGGACTTATGCAACTAATACCAACAGTTTGTCAAAAGATTTTTAAAAATTGTTGCTCCACTTATTGATTTAACTAAAAAGGGAGCCTTTGTATGGAATGAAGTAGCCCAGCAACCTTTTGAAAGACTTAAGGAGATAATGAGTTCTTGTCTCATTCTAGTCGTTCCTTACTTTACATTACCCTTCGAGTTCAAATGCAATGCCTCCGAATGACGCATAGGTGCAGTACTCATGCAAAACAAACACCCGATTCCATTTGAAAGTTGCAAACTCACAGAATCTAAAAAACATTACTCCGTTTATGATTAAGACATGCTAACCATTATGCATGCACTAGCCAAATTTAGACTATATTTAGTCTATGGAAAGTTCATAGTAAAAACCAACCACAATAGCCTAGGGTTTTTCCTAAATCAGAAGGATTTCAAAGACCATCAAAAAAAATGGGTCAGAAAGTTACAAGCTTATAATTTTGACATAGAATACAAGAAAGGAAAGAATAATATTGTATATGATTCACTATCCCACATACCCTACTTATGCTCCATAACAAACATTTCCACAGATTGGAAGAACTTGATTATTGCTAAATATGCCAAAGATCCACGAGAATATGACATCCTAGAAGTAAATCTACAAAATGAAGAATATAAAGTAGTGGAACAACTCAATCTATACAAAGATAAGATATATCTTGTACCAAGCTACAAGATAAAGGAGAAGTTCATTAGGGAATGCCATGACAACCCCTTAGCCGAAAGCCATGGATATTATAAAACCTAAAAGCAAGTAAGAGAGAAATATTCTTGGAAAGGTCTCAAGAATGCATGACATGCCAAAAGGACAAGGCAAAACAGGCTCATCCGGCGGGGCTCCTCCAACCCCTACCCATACCAAATAAAAAATGGGAAAGTATTTCCATGGATTTCATGACAAGACTTCCCAAAGTACAAGGCAAAGATTGTAAATACGTTGTGGTGGACTGCCTAACCAAGTATGCACATTTCATTGCAATATCCACAAACTACAGATCCCCTCATGTAGCCAATATTTTCTTCAAGTAAATTTTCAGATTAGATGACCTACCTAGAAACATCATCAACAACAGAGACAGCCGATTCCTTAGCTTGATTTGGCAAGAACTTTTTTTATTAGCAGGAACAGAATTCACACCAAGTACAAGTTACCATCCCCAAACTGATGGGCAAAAGGAGATTGTCAACAAATAGTTGGAATGATACCTAAAAAACTATGTTATGGGGCAGCAAAATGCATGGATAAAGTGGTTACACCTCAGAGAATATTGTTATAACACCACCCATCACATGTCAATAGGGATGCATCTCTTCAAGGCCTTGTATGGGTATGAGGCAACAGACAAAGACTTTGTGCAACAAATACAGATATTATAAATACACAAATCTAATATACACCAAGCACAAAACTAACAGAAGCTATATGTTGATCGAAGAAGGACTGAAAGGACATTAGAAGTTGGGGACTTGGTTTTTCTAAGGTTCCAACCCTATAAGCAATCATCAATCAAGGTAAGAGGAGCTGAAAAGCTTAAACCTAGATTCTATGGACCATACAAGATTTTAAGAAGGATAGGAGATATTTTCTACGAGTTACAAGTATTAGCAAATAGCAAGATTCATAATGTCTTTCATGTGTCTTGACTCAAAAAGGTGTTGGGACAGCATGTTACTCCATGTTTAGAATTACCTCTACTCAATGATGAAGGCAAGTTAATTTAGGAGCCCGAAGCCATTCTTGATATATGAGAAAAGAGATTAAGTAATAAGACTAATCCTGAGTATTTGGTTAAATGGAAGGGTCTATCTACAAAAGATGCCACTTGGAAAGAAGTCAAGATCTTTGATCACCCAAATTTAAAATTGCTTGAGGACAAGCAATCTCGGAAGCGCGAACTATGATGCCCCCGCCATAAAACACTCTCACCCCCTGTCCTTAAAAGGAAAGTAAAAATAATAAATGAGTTCAGATATACGCCAATGCTCATAAAATTTTCTTATTAATAACACTTCACAATTTTCTCCGTTATTGAAGATCGACGGGATATTCTTTGCCTAGTTTTGAACAAGAAGCATCCACGTTAGAAACAGCAATTTGTTAAGGATAGTTGTCTTAAATAAATCAATGCATAAGATGGTTGTCTTCAACATAAACAGCACCAATTCGTTAATGAAGAGGAAGCGGACATATTAGAAGAGACACCACTTTAGAAATGGTGGTCATAATGGCAAAGGATATGACTTCATCCCCTCTTGGGCGATATATAAGGCAGATCCACACTTTAAGGAAGGCATCAAATGAGATCAGATTTCAGATATATACATAACTGCATACAAGGAAAGCGGCCTTTAATTTGAGCAAGTATTTTGGTATGAAAGTGTAGTCATATCTATTATCTATTATATCTCTTATGAGTATTGGATTTATTTATTAATTTGCCTTATCAAATCCATCTAAATTCTTAGAGATAATAAACTAACCAATGAGCAATCATACATGAGGTTGGTAAGGAAACATGTTAGGGAGAGGCAGCAAGCTGGTTCCCATAATGTAAGCACACTATAATGTCCCCTCCTGGAATGATCCTAGATTTTGCTCTAAAATCACAAATTCAATTAAAATAAGGAATGTAATATAGTTAGAATTATATCATTAACAATAGAGTGTCATTCTCAAAATAAATCCTTGTTTAGTTCCTACAACCATGCTAGACAGTATTTGAAATATAATTCATAAGACCATTTATTTCTATTAGAGTTAGGGATCCAACAACCAATATGAATGCATATTATGAATAATCATCTTAACCTATTTAGATAAACCATGCAATAGCTTGTTGAACTTTAGAAATCAATCATCAATAGTTCCATTCCCCATAACCAACTATATTAGGGTTTGGAAAGGGAAAACCACAAAGGAAGCCTAGTGATTGTTCAGCCCAACTAAGCCTAAGAGCGCAGCACATCCCACTTTAATAGCCCGGCCCTTAGCCCACAAGTGGCAGGAATATCCCACTATGACAATTCCATCACTTGAGGTGGCCTACTTAGTTCGAGGGAACCCAGGTCATTGAGGAAGATTGTTTAGCCCAATTAAGCCCAAGAGCATAGAACATCCAACTAAGACAACTCGCCCTTGGCCCACAAATGGTAGGAACATCCAACTAAGACAATTCCATCCATTGGGGTAGGCTACTTAATTCGAGGGAACCTGTCTAATACCTCTCCCCTAACATATTTCCCTCCACTCCCATATTGATTGCTTATATGAATAAAGAATAGACAAACTTAAAGAAATATACTAAATTTACAAAGTTTATAAATAACTTGGTAAACAATATACATTAAAGATTATAGATGCATAATGATATTGCCCCTATTGCATACCAAATACTTGTTAATACACAGTTTTGATATTTGCCTTATAACAAACTGATCAGCTGCTTATAATCAGGATCTCTCTTCTTCGATGCCTATTTTCCCAATAATGGACTGCCTTTTATATACTTAAGGAGCAACGGGGGAGTCACCTTTCCTTTGGGATCCACCCCTTTGAAATGTCATGTCTCTTGATTGATCCACTCCCCTTCCTGGAGCCTGATGCCTCTTGATTCATGACTATTCAACGGTTACTGCCATTACGGTGTTTTCTGCTTTAACTTATGATCTTCTGTGACTAATGATAATTGCTCCCCCGTTATAATAAACACAAGTCTTCTATAATAGACTCTTGCTGATTAATTCTTTCCTTAACATATCCTTAACTTATTCGCTGCCAAGTTAACTTGTATATGAATCACTGTATACTTATGCATCAGTGCAGATTTAGGAGTCATTGTTGCCTTCTCATTTTTTCTTATGAATATAATTACTAGTTTAACATATTAATGCCTACAGAAAATCGTGAAGTCCTATGAATAAGACGATTTTCTGATCATTGACACCTTCTTTCATGGCGGGTACATGACAGAGATTTAATTATAAATAACAATAAAAAAATTAAAAGAAAAAAGAAAAAAAAAAGATTAAAATTAAAATATTAAAGAATAAAATTAAAATTTAATTAAGTTTAATGAATGGTCGAAAGGCATGAAATGAAAAGTTGTAACTCCCTCAAACATGAGATATAAAAGGGAGAAGAGAACCTTATTTCAAAGGAGGATGGGGAGAGGAAGAAGAAAGAAGGGAGCATGTGAAACAAGGAGGCATCAATAGAAGTAGAAAGGAATGGGCAGAAATGATGAAGGGTTGTAACTCTTTCAAAGGGCCATAATTATTAAAGGTTGTGACCCTTGCAGAGGGGCAGATATGATGAAGAGGTGTGACTCTCCCTCACATGGTAAGATATAATGGGGAGAAAATTTCATTTGAGGAATACATCCAAGGGAGATCAAAAATAAGCATTGTAATGAATAATCAGAAGTGCAGATCTGCTTTGAATAATAAGACAGCAATGAGGAGAATGACCCATTTGAATGGATATCTCTTTCCAAAGAGATGTGTCTCCTCAATTAGATATGAAGTTATAAAAAGAGTAAGCAATTAATGGAAGAGGATCATTAGCGAATCTCTCAAGCAGAATCAGATTACAAGCACAGTCAGTAAATAATGACATTTGCCAAGGAAGATTGAAGCATTCAGCATAACAGCACTTCAGTCCAAGATCGACTCATAGAGGTTGAACAGCATATAAACCAAAGTGAATTCATTTTCAGATCAGGCATAATACGACAGACTGATGCTATATCAAATCTACCTTCCTCAGCACTATCCTTCTTACAATCACTTGTTGCTTATGCATAATAGTTAACGCTTAAGTGTATGTTCCTATAGAATATAAGATATGCTTGATTGTCTGAATCCCATCTTGTAGGAAGGGCCTAGGGTGTAAGCAAAAGGGGTTTAAGAGGGCTAAGTAAGTAGGCCGTCCTAGAGTTGACCATAATGGCTAGGACCAAAGGGCACTTACATAGAAGAGCCAAGGAACCCACTTACGATCTCCACCCAACACTGGAAGATGGCACTTGTCTTTAGGGAGATGAGACATTGATGGGAAAGCAGGTACAAGCTGAAGCAACCCACTAAGTAGGCCACATCGGTGGACGTCCTTATTGATTGCCTACCAAGGCCAAGAGGGCTCTGGCATTCACTCCGCTCTTGGGCTTAGTGTAGAAATGGCTTCAAGCAGACCCATCATGTCTCTTCCTCTAAACCCTAATATGCTTATATATATATATATATAACTTGCTTATGTTATGATTGCAAGATTCAAATCCAGGATCACATTATTTAAAGAAATATTTACTTGGTAAGAGGTAACCCTAACCCTAATTTGTTGCAATTGTGATTCTAGGTCAAATTAGGAAGGGTACATTACGCACCCCATGTTGGATGGACCGGAGGTTCTACCACTTGTGGGCCAAGGGGTCGAATTGTCTTGATTGGATGTTCTACACTCTTGCACTTAGTTGTGGCAGATAGTTTTTAAATGCCCTATCATGCACTCCCCTCCAATCCCTGGGATGGTTGATTGTTGGAAGTGAAACTATAGTATGGAACCAAATGCACTTAGGTGATGTTGTTTATCGATAGGACTCATCATGGTCATTTCATTGATGTTAATTGATTATTTCCTTTAAAGTCAATACCTATTATGTGATTTAGTTATAGAATACAATTTGTAAATAAATTGTATTGTTCAAATTGTTATTTCTGAGCAAAAATCAGGTATACCCCAAAAGGGGACATTACATTTTGAAGCCATTCACACAAAAAAGTGCAATATGTTAACTCAAAAGCACTTGAATGACCTTTTCTATGTGTGGCACAACCTTCGATTGCATGAAAAGACAGTACAAGGGTACGGTTCACATGAAGCACTTGACCATGATGACATGAACCATAATCAAATTGGATTGCTGAGTCCATTGTTAACTAAAGATGAGTTTACTGATTTAGAGAGGGAAACAGCTGAGTGGGAAGAGAAAGTGGCAGCATATGAGGAGGTAGAAGGCAAGGTTGGTGAACCAACAAAAGCAGTTTGCTCACTTACACAGCTTGGGGCTCACTTACATAGCTTGATTCTATCAATATGGATGAGGCAACTACTGAGGATGTTGCAGCTATACCATCTACTTCAGCAACACCCACACAGCAGCAATAACCTTTTTTGAGTTTTAGTTGTAGATGAGATTTGAGATTTACAATTTCTGTTGAATATGTTCTACAGATTCAGTATATATGTGTGTTTTTTAAGAATATTTTTAAAGAATATGTATTTTAAAAGATTTGATAAATTTGCCAAGTTTTGGGTTCTGAGTTTTTTAAAGTTTTGGGTCTGCTGAGTTATTGACAAGAAGATTCCAAAATGGAGTTGCTCCAACTACTGCTGATAGTAAAGGTAATTAAATGTTGGATGTTTGTAGCTGTGCCCCTGGCAGCATAGAATTCTACTAAATTGCTGTTATTATGTTTTTACTGTGGCCACTGACATGTGCATACAATTTAAACTGATTTGCAAAATTTCAAATTTCCTACTACTTAATATTTAAATTAGACTGTTGTACAGATAATCTTTGACTGGATTGAATTCTGCTGTTATCTTGAAAATAATTATTAATTTGGTTCATGGGAATGTCCAGTCACCAGCTAACTGATTCGTTTTGTGGCTAGATGATACTCAATCAATGGTTAGAAGGCTGAGAGACT
This sequence comes from Cryptomeria japonica, assembly GCF_030272615.1. NCBI lineage: Eukaryota > Viridiplantae > Streptophyta > Pinopsida > Cupressales > Cupressaceae > Cryptomeria > Cryptomeria japonica. Next base: position 288,566,417 of record NC_081407.1, on the reverse strand, counting down.
CATTTGTAATTTGATGCCTCTTCAATATTTGTTTACTGTGCCCTCTAAAAACATTTCTTACATAAATCTGCAAAGTAAAAATAGCAAACAAAATGCTTTCAAATTGAACTACTTTCTTTCCCAGGCCTCCATGTAATCTAACAGTTGACCAGAAATATAATAAAACTAAAACAAACATATAAATGCATCCAACACACAAATGTAATGCTGAAAATATACCAGACGGGTATCTACATCGAACTTATGCCTCATATGCATAATTTCCACCATAAATAGATCAATTGATTCCTCGGGTTTTTGACTGCAAAGCACCTGCGAAAATATAACAACAATAAATCAACCATGAAATTTAAAACTATGTAGATCCATGTTGATATCAAAAATAGTAGATTATACGCACATTTCTTATACTAAGATTATTTATAATTTAAATTTAATGTTCCGTTCTTTCATTTGCTGGTAGAAATAAACAAAAAAGAGAGAAACTATCCTGATCCTGTAAGCTGGTTAATGGAACTTTGAATTACAACCAGTTAACATGCCTTAAGTAAGGCGATGCCTAAAACAAACCAAATAAAATGATAATTTAAAACCTGGCACACACTCACTTCTTTTTCTCAGCTGTTATTATATTTCTACATGTGTGGTTGTGGTAATTGTCCAATTGCCATCCACTCGTTACTTAACATAATCTGTGTTGTCGGGAATAATCATTATGTTATGTTGTCGTCGGTAATTATGGGTTACGGCAGTCAGTTAGTCTTCCCAAAGGGCAGTTGGACGCGACGGTTGGTCGCACCCCTTCGGGTATTACATATTGCATACCATTCCTTCGAAGTAGGATCATCATAGTCGTATCTGGGTGTAATGTTATAAGCACTTGATGTACATGGATTGTTGAATTAATAGAGGGACTGGTTCTTTAATATATTCTCATTATGTTCTGTGCATTTACTTTCTGCATTTAATCGTTTACCCGTATGTGGCAAACATCTGGCATCGTTGCCTAGACATACTCGGGAAAGGAAGGAGCGGATGGCGTATGGACATGATGGGCCTACCCGTTGGTGAGATTAACCCAGAGGTCGACAACGCGCAAACGGAGCTCTACGACAGAGAAGACACTGCAACGAGGGAATTCTCAATCCTGCTTCAGGTGGCCATCGAGACCTACGTCTGAAGAAAGGCCACGGAGGCTGATGTCCCAACAAGTGCCGTGTGGACCGCACTGGAAGTTAGCCCCGCAGCGAATCGGTTCATGAACCACCTACCTCGGTTGCTTGCACAGGCATCACTGGCACAACGAACTTGCCTAGAGGAGATTGCTCGTGAGGAGCGACACCAACAGGTCCTCCAACAGTACAAAGAAAACAGTCGTCACTGGGAAGTGGAGCCTGATGGCAAGAGGCCAAGGGGAAATTGAACCCTAAACCTCCAGGAGGAATAAAGAACATTCTATATTATAATAATGGTGTCGTACTATTGACACAAATTGTATCCGACGGGATGAATTAATAAAGAAGTGTTCTATTTTTATGTGTTGTCGCTATTTATGAAGATGCACAGGAATTAATGCCCAGCTTATTAAATAAGGACAGAAATAAGAAGGCACAAAGTGAGGAGTGGGAGGCCGCATAGAGGGCCTTGATTCTGGAACAAGTAGAACATAAATGGAGGCTGAGGCAACTTGCCGAAGGACGACCTGCCGAAGGGTTGCCCGAAGGGAACCAAGGATGTGTCACGGGGGGTGCAGAAGCCGAAGGAGATTTCTGCACGTTGCCAGAACACCGTAGGGTGAGAAGCCACGAAGAGTTTTTGGAGGAAACTAGGCTATGAAGAAATCTGGTCAAAGAGACCCTTTTATCAGTTCAGGAACTTATCCCATACGTCGCGCACAAAGGACCACCGAAGGGAGCGAACAGAGGACGAGGGTGAGAACGGAGGATAGGGCAACTGTACGACCGTAGGTGCGGAGAAGGCACAGGCACACAGCAGACAGGACCCCCTCTTGGGACCCATCACACCAAGCATGCGGGTACAAAACACCGTACCCCCATTCACTCAAATAGGAAACACCACCGACGCGAGAGGGAGTGGCGCGGGTGCACAACAGAAACAGCCACCTCTGGGGACACGACCCCCATCAATGGCCAATAGGCAGAAGTTGCCCAAATTCACCGGCAACGGGAAGGAGGATCCCGTGAGGCACTGCAGAACCTGTGAGACCATATGGACGGCCAATGGTGTCACGAACAAGGACGAATGGATGACGCAATTTCCAGCGACATTACAGAGAGTTGCCATCGACTGGTACTCGGATATTGATAAAACTGCAATGGCCACATGGGACACGTTGCGAAAAGCCTTCAATAAGGAGTTCCGCCTACTCCGGGATAATAATGAAATAGTGGCAAAGATATACAGTACGAAACAAGGACAAAAGGAATCCGTTTGTGCCTACGGAAGGCACTTGAAGGAGCTGATTGGGAAAATGGAGAGTCAATCGGCTGACAAACTCAAGAAGAGGTGGTTTGTAGAAGGCCTAAAACCCAGTTTGAAGAAGAAAATGAAGATAGTCCCTCCTTAGTCATACGATGAGGCATACAATAGGGCTATGGACATAGAAAGTGAATACAAAATGTCCAAGAAAAAGGGGATGCCCTCCTCCGAGGAAAATGACTCTTCCTCTGATGAGAGTGGTAACAAGGAGTCGGAAAAGAAAGTGACCGCCCTGCAGAGGGACATGGAGCGTATGATGAGGGAATTTAAAAACAAAGACAATTTAAATAAGAATACAAATTATAGCTCACACAATCAAATTATGAACATTTAAATTACAATTTCACTTACCTTCAATAGCTCCAAACTTGAAAAAGATCTAAAAAATCCCTTGACACGTGGTGGTTTGTGATGAACATTTGGATGTCCTCAGCCTCTGCACACGCCTGTTCGATCCAATCAATTTTATTCTTACTCTTTTGTAGCATAAGACTGAGTGAATGGACCACACAAGGTGTCCAAAAGATGTGGTGATAGCATTCCTCAACCAACAAACCACCAGCTCTACAATTTTTTGCATTGTCTATTATGACTTGGACAACATCACGAGTGTTAACGCATTAGTAGCTTCTGCAAGATAAGACTCTCCTAACCTATTAATCTCCCTTGTTCTGTTTTGATTATGCTATGTGATTTATGCTTTCCGAACTGAATATGTTTTTCAGATTATAACATTGATCATGATTATGATATTGACATTGATAAAGATGGATTAGATCGACGACTTGCTTAACATAGTTAAGCATCGATCTAATGCTATCGGGCTAGTAACAAAGCATCATAACTAAACACCGCTTCGAACAAGTGTTTAAGTATTAATGTTAGTTACCAAACATAACATAGATCGGGATGTGCAATATGAAGAGGCACCGATCAATAGGTGCCTTGATCGGTCATGTCTAAATGACATGACCGGTCAAGACATCTATTGACCGGTCCTCTAAACATATAAAGCCCGATATGAATCATTTGGAGAAGACATAGAAAACATAAATGATCTCTCTCCTTCAGCCTACAAACGAAACAATAAAATATTAGACAATATTATCACAAATATAATAAGTTCTTTTATTGCAATTGAATATAACTTTACATGGTATCAGAGCAACGTTGATCGAACTTGAGGCTATTCAATTTTGTGAATAATTTAAGAACAAGGTTATATACTACATCACATTTCTCCAATGGCCAACGCTATCAGATTCGAAGACAGACTCAGAGGTGGCGATGATTTTTCAGCCTGGAAGTTCAGAATCCAGATGATCTTAAAGGAGAACAAAGTGGATTCATTTGTTCAAACTAAAAATGATCAACCTGAAAATGAACCTGACAAAACCGCATGGATTGAAGGAAATGAAAAAGCCATCAAAATAATAGTTGATGGGGTGAGAAACAACATAATGCCCATCATAAGAAAACATCAGACAGCCTATAAAATGTCAAAGCACTTGAAAGCACATTTGAGATATCAAATGCAAGTCGAACTCTGGCGTTAAAACGAGAAATAAATCATATCACCATGAACAAGGGGGAGACAATCAACGCCTACTTGATGCGGATATCAATTCTGAGAGATGAACTAGCAACTCTGGATTACGAGATCCAAAGCAAAGAGTTAACACTCATTGCTCTAGATGGGTTGCCTAGTGGATGGAGTACATTTGTCCAAGGCATCAGTGCAAGGTCCAAGTATCCTAAGTTTGAAAGATTAAGGGACGATTGTCTCCAAGAAGAATCAAGATTGAACAAGATGGGAATAAAACAAAAGAACATAGATGAAGACCTTCAAGCCCTAAATACTAACACAAATAAGACAACCAAGAAGAAGCAATTTAGGAAGAGGAAGGGTCATCAAGGCAAGAACACTTCAAAGAGAGACCTATCACATATTCTATGCTATAGGTGCGATAAGTTCGGGCACTTTGTTGCAAAATGTCCAGAGAGAGCCAAACAAGCCACATTTGCCAGAAAAGGAAAATCTAAAAGAGAAGATGACTCCCAGAACTATGTCCTCTACTCAGCACTTACAAGCCATGCATCAAATAAGTCTAACTCCTACGTGATCGACAATGGTTCATCCAGACACATTACACGGTTTAGAGAAGTGCTAGACTCCATGACAGAGGATAATGAAGAGGAGGTAACCATCGGAGATGATTCCTCACATCCAGTTAGAGGAATTGGTTCCTGCACCATCAAACTGAGGACAGGCATATCATTGAAACTCGAAGGAGTACTGTATGTCCCCAGCATCAAGAGAAATCTAGTCTCCATATCAGCCCTAGAAGATAACGGATACATAGTAACCTTCATGGAGAACAAGATGTTGGCTTGGCCGAGAAATTCTTCCATCAAGAAAGCTAAAGTCATTGGTCAAAGACGAGGCTATTTGTATGAGCTGTGCACAGAGCCCAACCTAGCCCTAATTCACGAAGCAACAAATGCAAATGAGGTCTGGCATAGAAGACTAGGCCACCTGAATTATAGAGCTTTGTCGTCTATGGGAAACCTTGTCACAGGTTTACCTAAGTTGCAGCAATATCATTCAGAGGCACGCAAGGGATGTGCCCTAGGTAAAAATATCAAGGGTGTCTTCCATAATAGTACTAGAAAAACAAGCAAAGTATTAGAGTTAGTTCATTCTGAAGTATGTGGACCCATGTCCACTCCCTCTCTAGGAGGGTGTTTGTATTATGTAATATTTGTTGATGACTACTCTAGGAAAACTTGGATCTACTTTCTAAAGTGTAAAGAATCAGAAGAGATCCTTAGTAGGTTTAAAGAGTTTAAATCACTGACAGAGAACTACTCAGGTAATAAAATCAAAACCCTAAGGACTGATAATGGGGGGGAATACACATCAGAATTATTTAGAGATTTTTGTAAAAACTCAAGGATTAAGAGGGAGCTAACAATACCTTATAATCCTCAACAAAATGGGGTAGTTGAGAGGAAAAATAGGACAATTGTAGAAGCTGCCAAAGCCATGATTCTTGATCAGAATCTAAATAACAATCTTTGGGCAGAAGCAACTAACACTGTTGTGTATATACAAAACAGATGTCCTCACTCACATCTTGAAGATAAAACTCTTGAGGAAGTATTTACCAAACTAAAACCAAATATCAGCCACCTTAGGATATTTGGGTGTCCTGTCTATATACATGTACCTAAAGAGAAAGACTAAAACAAGAACCTTCTGGAAAAAGGGGAATACTTGTAGGATATAGTGAAACATCCAAGGCCTCTGAAATATATGTACATGATCAAAAAAATATTGAACTTAGTAGGGATGTAATCTTCGAAGAAGACTTAGCCTTCAAAAGAGCCTTAAGTACAATAGAGCCTGAAATCTATATCCCCACTCCTAACATAGAAGAAGACCCTACTCCTAAGCTTCTGAGGGAGAATCTTGAAGAAACTATAGGTGAAACTCCAATCCCACCTAGAGAAAACCTCAAGAAAAGACCTCTATGGGCCACCAAGACTGTAGTAGAAGCTCAGAAGTTTGCTGCTCCTTCAGGAACCTTTAGGGAAAGCAAAAGACCTAATAAATTCACTAGCTATGTTGCTCTTATGAATGATCTCTCTAAAACTGAACCAAACAATGTATCAAATGCACTTAAACATCAAGTATGGAAGGATGCCATGTCTGAAGAGTATCAATCCATTATGAAAAATGATGTTTGGGAGATTGTTCCTAGGCCAACCAAGAAATATGTGGTTTCATCTAAATGGTTATTCAAAATCAAACACGATGCAGACGGCAGTATTGAGAAACACAAGGCCATATTTGTAGCCAGAGGCTTCTCACAAAGGGAGGGAATAGACTATGAAGAAACCTTTGCACCTGTTGCCAGGTATACATCAGTGAGAGCTGTATTAGGCATTGCAGCAGCAAAAGGATGGAAGGTACACCAAATGGATGTTAAGACAGCATTTCTAAATGGTGAGATCTCAGAAGAAGTCTACCTAGAGCAACCTGAAGGGTTTGAAATTTATGATGCAGAGTCTCATGTGTGCAGACTCATGAAAGCTCTCTATGGGCTTAAACAGGCCCCCAGGGCCTGGTATGAAAGAATTGACACCTATCTCTCAGGACTAGGCTTCTATAAAAATGATCCAAATCCTAATCTCTACTACAAAAGAAACAAAGGTGATATGCTAATGTTGATTTTATATGTTGATGACTTATTAATCACAGGAAATGATCATCTTATAGATCAATGCAAGAATGATCTATCCAAAGAATTTGATATGAAGGACTTAGGACTCCTTCATTACTTCCTAGGATTGGAAGTATGGCAGAATTCTGACTATATTATACTAAACCAAGGAAAGTATACCTTGGAGATTTTGAAGAGATTCGGAATGCATAACTGCAGACCTATGACCTCTCCCATGGAAACAAATTTACATAAACTTAGGGAAGCAGTAGCAGAGTCACAATCCACTGATCATACACTCTACAGACAGATGATTGGGTCCCTGATGTATCTGGTGAATACAAGGCCAGATATCTGTTATGCTGTCAATGCCTTAAGTCAGTTTATGTGTGAGCCTAAGGAAATTCACTTGATTGCAGTGAAACACATTATAAGATACTTACAAGGTACTCTAAACCTTGGTCTCAAATATGAGAAAGTCAATCTAGAGCTACACGGATTTACAGACTCAGATTGGGCTGGGAGTGTGACTGACAGGAAAAGCACCTCAGGGTGTTGCTTCAGTTTAGGATCAGCCATGATATCTTGGATCAGTAGAAAATAGTCTTCTGTAGCTCAGAGTTCCACCGAGGCCGAGTACATTGCAGCTTCCATGGCTGCTCAAGAGGCAGTATGGCTTAGGAAGTTGCTTGTGGGACTATTTGGTGAGCCTATGAAACCCACTGTCATCCATTGTGACAACCAAAGTTGCATAAAGCTTTCTATAAATCCAGTATTTCATGACAGATCCAAGCATATTGAGATCCCATACCATTATGTGCGAGACATGGTAGACAAAAAAGTGATCAAATTGGAATATGTTAGCACAGGAGATCAGACTGCAGATATTCTGACCAAACCACTTTCCAGAGTGAAGGTTGATCACTTCAGAAAAGGTTTAGGTATGATAGAAAGGTAATATGCTTTGTAAATAAGATGTTTAATGTGTAAACTTCTTTTGTCATGTTGGGAAACTCTGGGTTTCACCCCCTGTGTTCATATCTAAGAGGTGACGATCTCTTAGATTATGAACACTTGTATGCAGACATCATAAGGTGACGATCTTATGATTCTCTAACCAGTTATCATGTTGGATCTCTAGTATGTCATGGATGTGCCATGATGGTGTTGTGATAAAACATTTGTATAAAATGCTTGTGCACATATCACAACCTGAATAAGATGAGAATTTAATCATCCTCATATGTTTATCCTTAGTATTGCGTATTTAGGCAATACTGATATCACGTGTTCAGGTGATATCTTGTCATAATGAAATAATGAATCTTTTATATCACATGGTTAGAGTGATGTTTTGATGGTACTTCATATCAGATGTATTGATGATATATATTTTGGAGACTGATATTATGAAAAAGAAATGTGATGCAGGTTACTTTATCTATCTTCCAAAGCTAAGAGGGAGTGTTAATGCATTAGTAGCTTCTGCAAGATAAGACTCTCCTAACCTATTAATCTCCCTTGTTCTGTTTTGATTATGCTATCTGATTTATGCTTTCCGAACTGAATATGTTTTTCAGATTATAACTTTGATCATGATTATGATATTGACATTGACAAAGATGGATTAGATTGACGACTTGCTTAACATAGTTAAGCGTCGATCTAATGCTATTGTTATCGAGTTTAGTTCATAAACATTTTCGGGCCATTAACAAAGCATCATAACTAAACACCGCTTCGAACAAGTGTTTAAGTATTAATGTTAGTTACCAAACATAACATAGATCAGGATGTGCAATATGAAGAGGCACCGATCAATAGGTGCCTTGATCGATCATGTCTAAATGACATGACCGGTCAAGACATCTATTGACCGGTCCTCTAAACATATAAAGCCCGATATGAATCATTTGGAGAAGACATAGAAAACATAAATGATCTCTCTCCTTCAGCCTGCAAACGAAACAATAAAATATTAGACAATATTATCACATATATAATAAGTTCTTTTATTGCAATTGAATATAACTTTACAACGAGGTCCCACTGTCTCAATGGTAGAGATAAGAAAATTTGCCATAAATTGCCCATCTTTTACCTAGCCCTCACAATCCACAGCTTTCAAAAACATTGCCCCTTTAGGGGACACCGCTATGACACTGATCAAGGGACAATTTTTGGAATCTTTGCATCCATCTAAAACAATGGATACACATGTCTCAACCCATGAATCCCTTATGGGTTTCAATGCATCTTCAACCCCCTTCACCTCTCTTTCCAACAAGGTTCCACATACCTTCTCATAACCTGGGCCCTTATACCCTCTTAGAGCTTCATTAACACTTTTCAACATCTTTTTCCAATAAGGGGAGCAAAGAACATTGAAAGCCAACCCATTTGCATATATGCATCTTGCTACATCTTGGTCAGCAATGTCTCGAATCTCATTTTGAAGTGCAATTTCTAAAGGCCCCTTTGATCTTTTGCGAGCAATGGGTGCTTCACTTTCAGGCTCAATTGTGGAAAAGAAGGGGTTGTTTTCTACTACAATATTGGGATTAGATGGGGGCTGCATTCCCTTTTTTTTTTGAACGGTTTGATTTAATCTACGGGCTTCTCTCTCTTTTGCTCCTTCATGCTCCCTAATATATTTCAACACCATCTCTTGTGGTATAGGCACACCATTTTTTCCAAGGCATTTTTTTATGCCTCATCCTGGTAACCAACACAAATGGCCTACCACCAGATAATATGAACTATCACGCTCTTTATCGCATCCTTGGCATTTCCAACGGTATCCCTCACCTCCTAGAAGTGGTTATATAATGTCAACATACTTCCATAGGGGAGAATTTGGATCTGATATCTATTTTGTTTGTTCATTTGTGCCTATGAAGGAAGAGGTAGATGCCATTGTAGTTCCTATGGCAAGAAATTATATGAACACATTCAAAAACAAAAACAAAATAATGAAAAAAAAAGGTAAACTAAACAAATAATGTTTCATGTTTGAAAGTTTGTGAAACAAAAAAGGTTGAAAAAAATGTACGGAAACCTACCTCTTTCAGCCAATGGAAGCTTGCAAATGTGTAGAAATGATGCTACAACACTAGTTCAAGTTTCAAAAAACGATCTTCAACTCCTATTTGATTTTGGAAGCCAAACTTTGCTCAACCTGCAATGAAAAAACTTATGTTTGCAAAACAAATGAGGGAAAATGAACTTAGTTTGTGTTTTAGATATCCCTTTTAGGATTCTATTTGCCTTCTCCAAGTGGTGGAATCCAAAAAAATGAACTTTTTGGCCAGTTGAACGCCCAAGTTTGCCCTGGGTTCGCCTTGAATGCACCTAGGTTTGCTCAGGCCGAACCGGCCTACCCAAGCATGAACCCTAGCTAAGCCTGTAGGCGAACTAGACCAAGATACGAACTCAGACCAAACTAGACCAGTACCATGCGCCTACAATGTCGAACCCTACAACCTTGTATAAATACAATAGCCATTTATTTGTTTACAATAGTGTTGCCACATAATGTTTACACCAACAAAATTTCATTTAAGTGCATCCATGGTATTACCTAATGGTAAGTTGTCAGTTTGGATTAGAGTTTGGCTAATAGATCCGGCAAAAAGAATTTTGGGGTTTGGTGCAAATATATATATATATATATATGAGCAAACCCAAAATAAACGTAACCCCAAAATTCTTTTTTAATAAATCTATGAGCCAAACCTAGATTATATATATATAAGATACCGGATTCTTTTGTTTTAGCCCGAGTCCTAGTATGGGTGTGATTCGCGTTTGGGTACGACCTTGGGTACGGCTTGGGTTCTTCCTAGGTGCCTAGGTTCTCTGTGGGTTCTTCTATGAAGGACCCACAAAGAACCCAAGCACCTAGGAAGTACCAAGGGTCGTACCCAAGCTTAATTTCATTAATTAAAACCTCAGTTTCACTCTCATAACTTTGTGACAGCATTTTTTATCAGAATATGCTAGCAAGCAAGCAATTAAATATCATTTCAGTTGCACTTGTATACCTATGAACACAAGGTTAGTAAACTTTATATCAGCATTACTGAGATTGATTTCCGTTGATTTACATTATCCAAAAGTAGCAGTTGTTTGATTATGCTTTGTGAAATCACCTTCCTTATGTTTTTAATGATTTGGCATTGTGTCAAATGTTTGAAAAATGAAATTGAACTAGCTTCTACACTTGGCACAGCTAGTAGTAATGGCAATCCAATTGATTGTGATTGATCTTGATGCTTCTGCTGAAGAAAATGAATATTAAAATCAATTATAATTTGAATTTGCAATGTGTAATGACATTTTGAGACTTGAGTATTTTCATTTTTGCAAATTATGAATGAGCTATCAAAATATTCTATTTATTGGCAATTATGGATTTATGAGTATCACTCTTCTTATATTTCTACACTGATACAATTTATATTTTTTAATTTTGATGTTTGAACATATATATAATATATGTATATGTATATGTGTGTGTGTGTGTGTACAGACGTACCCATACTTGTACCCAAGGAAAAAAAAATTAGCTGATTCCACAATTCCATACCCGATTCCGTATCCGTACCCATACCCGAATCGGTAACTTTTATATATATATGGGTAAACCCAAAACAAACCTAACCTCTAAATTCGTTTTGCTGGATCTATGAGACAAATCCAAATCCAAACTGGCGACCCATATATATATGGACAAACCCAAAACAAACCTAAACCCAAATTTCATTTTGCCAAATCTATAAGCCAAACCAGCAACTTAACATTAGGTAGCACCATGGATGTACTTAGATGAAAATTTGTGGATATACATATACCTATACATGCATATAAATACAAAGACAAAATATATATATATATATATATCCTCAACACATCTACATTTAAATGGTAAAACATTAAAGGCTTTTCCTTAATAAATAAAGAATTATCATCAATTTAATAATAGCCATAGAAAATAAACCTTTCACAATTTACTAATAAGATCCTTTATTAATTCAATTTTTTAAATCACAAAGATTACAGAAAAAACATTGCACTGTGCAGAGATGAGCACACGGTTATACTGAGAGGGGGGGGGTGAATCAGTATAACAATGATCTTTTACCAATTTATACTTTTTTCAACTTCAACCACAAGTATATAACTTATCTCATTAACATATTCATTGCACACCAACATTCCTTTGTGATCTAAATAGTATGAACACAAGTAGAACACAAGATATATACGTGGAAACCGCTACGGGAGAAAACCACGGTAAATCAATGCTTTTATATATTTCTTCTTTTACAATATTTCGTAGGCACCAGCCTACTAGAGGCACCAACCCCTAAGCCTATTTGTGAGCACCAACCCACTGGAAGCACCAACTCCCCAAACTGTTTTGTGAGCACCAACCCACAGGAAGCACCAACTCCCCAAATCTGATTTTGTGAGCACCAACCCACTGGAAGCACCAACTCCCCAATCCAGAAATAGTGAGCACCAACCGACTTCACATAAATTTGATTTCCACCCTGCTAATGTTGCTGTACCAACTGATGATGGATTTTATTTTTCTCCACAAACTCTTTCTTCAACCTGCTGATATGGTGACTATAAATCTGCCACACATATGATAACAACCTCCTTATAAAATTATTACTTCATGATACTGCTTTGTCCCTTTTTAAATCTGCATCATATTCTCTTCATCAAGTCTGAAATAATCTTCATATACAAATTCATATATCTTCTTGTGTAAATGATTGATCTTTACACACACTTTCTTCATAAATCTGTGATACAAATCTGTTGTAAATTCCTTTACAAATCTGCAATTATTTATTTCAACAAGTCTGATATATTATAGTCACTTACAGCTGTCTCAGTTTTCCTTCACAAATCTGCTATAGACTCTTTCTTACATCTGCTATAAATTACCCCTTTAAATCTGCTATAACTATCATCAACTCTGTATATATATAAATTTATATATCTGCTGCCATACACTCAGAAATCTGCCTTTGACAATATCCTTTTCATTCTCCACAAGTCTGGAAGTATATGATATGCCTTTATACGCTTTCCACTCAGCACCCTTTGCTGTTCTAATCTGAGTGCTGCCTTTGGTAATCTCAAACACTTTTCTTTCTCATTATATCCATCACGTCTACACCTTCTTTACACCACAAACAATGAACATTCCTTCTCTTCTCTGATTTATATTCTTAGCATTCTTAGTATTATCTTTCACATACACACTACACGTCTGAGAACTCCTTTTTCTGAGTGATATTCTCAGGGTTATTCACGCGCACACATTCTCAAACTGAATTACAATATATTATATCTTATCTCCAAACTAAAGAACACAACCATTCACTATACCTCCCCGTGAATACTTATTCTTAGATACCAATCAGTAAATATAGTAAAAACTGCCGTTACAACTTTCTTTATTCAAATCGACACCTTCTTATATAATGAAAGTAATAGTAACCCGAGCTTTTACAAAGTAAGTCTTTGATTTCATTATTATCAATGTTATCGAAACTTCTTTATAGTAATCTTTAACTACTAATCCCCTCCTTATCTTCCGTTGAAAAGTCAATGCATTCCTTGGCCACGTCAATGACTCTTAGTGAGTCGGTTGTGTAAGACATATATGCACCGTTTCATATGGCTGCTCTTAATCGTTGTTTAACTAAACCGATTCATCTTGTCAAAGAATCGTTTTCTTTTAACATGTTCGATTCATTTACAAATATATCACCATTAATAATATCAATATTAATAATAGCGATTTGCTAGAATAATGATAATATTACTGGAATAATAGTAGATCGCTGTAACTGTAAGTATGGCTATTCATATCATCAATTAATCAATCGATTTAAAATCTCTAAAGATCGCTGTCTTATGGTGTTACAAATTGCTGCCTTCGATAATACATTCATTGTTCCAAAATCTTATTGCTGCTGAAACTTATCTATATTTATGTGCATGATCACTGTCATAGCATTGCTCTCCATGCTGTCCATGTGTTGACCATGTTTGCTCATTGTTATGGCTGTAGATATGAGAGTCGGTCAAAACAAATTAAAATCTTTAATTTAAACTTCTTCATTATCCATTTATATATAAATTAAAGTCAGCCATATCATGAGTTCCAAATCTGTATTCAATTCCCATGTTCACCAGCACTGATGTTATGACTGTTCATAAAGTCAGCTTGGGAAAACCTGAAGGGAAATTCGCCATTCTTTGCCAAAGGATTGTTTCATATATCATAGCCTCAATTTTTATATGAAGTCGCTAATTTAATGAATCACTGGTTGCTTCCTTTTTATCATTGGTTCTCGAATGCTTAGGAATACTTTCAGAACTCTGTCTTCTATTGCTGAATTATAGATATTCACTTTAATACTGAACATTGGAGATTACTCTTAACAGATCGCTGCATTATTTCAATCACTACCTGTGCAGTAGTCTTCAGTGCTGCCTATTATCATTGCCTTGATACATCTTCAAACTTAAGAGCTTCCGTAGCACCTTCAATATATACCAAGTATCGGTTTTTTTGGTTTTTTTTTTAAGTCTTCTAAGAGTTGCTCACTTAAGACACGTATTCTCTTTATCAACAGCAACATGTAGACTCCCACATTATTCGATACTATGGTTAGCTTCTATAGATGCTGACACCTCAACTTGCATGTTAAAGAGATGCCACCTTTGCATATTAGTGTGGAATCGGTCTTGTCTTGGTTCATCAATAATGCTGTCTTTAAATCACTTCCTTATTATCCCTTTACGTAGGATTATTATATCTTTAGTGGGGCTCTAACATTAAGAGGTGGGCCCCATAAATATTGTCTTTTAGTGTGCTTCTAGCATGAGGAAATGGGCCCCACAAATAATTTATTTGTAAATCTTTTGAGGCATAAAGTAACATATAATTGTTTCAAGGAGGTCTGCACACATAAATTAAGTTAATCTCTATATTTCTTCTATGGTCTCGTCATTTGTTGCTGTAGTCATGTCTTGCTGTGTATGTACAGTATTATATATCAGAATATACCGTATATATTCTCAGTCACTGTGTTCTGTAGCCATTTACTGAGACAATATATATATATCAGTTTGTTGCTTAGTGGTTCATTGTCTTTGTAAACAGATTGCTGCATTGATCACTGTATAACCACAACTTGTATATGGAGTTCATCTTCAAAACTGATCACTAATCTGATTATGGAGATGTCTTCATATAAATCACAGCTATCCAATTCCTTAACCATCACCTTTGACATTGATGATAGTCTTCTTGAGAAACTTTGATAGTGGACATGGATCGACAATGACAATGGAAGGATCTCTACTATGCTCAGCCAAGCAAAAATGCCCTACCAAGCAACAGCAGACTAACAGCTATGAGTAAATAGTCACAGACAAACGGTTTGTCACTATATATATATATATACCAAAGTCACCGAAAAAAAATTGCAGATTCATTCACGTTCACTCAGGAGAAATCCACACAACAACTGTCAGCCCCCTATGTGAATCCCTGGAACACCAAACCCAGTTAGAACTGGACCCAGATCTGGGGCCTCTTAAAAACATTTGTAATCTTTTAGTTGGTAAGTAATAATAATTGCTTTCTCACTAAATCCACATAAATGAAATTCCCTAGAGCTATCAATCATACAAAAAAATTGTTAAGCAAGTCTATATTCTCATGCAAAGTTTCCTGGACCATATGTAGTATCAGCGGACAGGAGTTAGACAATACCATTGTAGATTCAGGTTTTGATGACATCTCATTGAGAATTATGTTTCTGTTTAGATAATTTTTGAACAATCAAAAGAGGAACCAAAAGCCATCTCAGAATTTCAAACTTTCTCACAAGCAACTAAACACGAGAATACATGGAATTTTTGGAAAAATAATACAAAATAAAAAAACTAACAGCTAGTGATCACTATTAGTATTCCAAGCTCTAGAAAATAAAATATGTATTAACTTAAATCAGCATTAAAGATGCATAAAAGCTAATCTCTCAGATGACACAAACTCACAATCACCAGTTTTTCACACTTGCACGAGTGTTTGTTAGTGCTCTTCTGATCACCCCTTACACAAGGAATGTACATCGTGTATAGCAAAAGATATGTTTCCAAGAATTTTATCATGCTAACAAAGTTTGCATCTGCCATATTAACCAGAACTAACTAATTTTTTCTGTTATTTAATACAACTTGATTAAGAAATGTAAACACTTACCATTTCTTTCAAAAGGGTGTTTCCATCTTTCGTAAGCTTAATGTCCCCAGACCCTCCAACAAGCCTACAAAAATGGATAAATTAACAATAACTAATTATACAAGATTAGAATAAGATTTTTACATATACAGTTTATTCCTAGATTAGAATCAAAAACAGAAAATAATGGCATTTAAAAATCGTATTCCATATCGAAAAATACCTTAGCTAGAGTAAATGGAGACGAAAAGATAATGCAAATTGAAACAAAATGAACAGTGGAGATTCAATCTAACAGACAGCTGGGGTCAAATGAGACAAGTGAGGAATCCACACTAACTAAGAATAGTCAAGGGATTTACTATTGTGTGAGAATGATTATCTTTATATATCATTTATTTTGGATAAGTATATATATACAGGATAAAAAAATAGAGGAGGAATAATATGGAGGGGAATACAATATGGATATTTGGATTTTATTTATTTACTGGAAATCTAAGTTGCTGGTTCTGGTATGGAGTTGGGTATGGGTATGGGTACGGAGTCCTGGGCAATAAAATTCTTGGGTACTATACATTTAGGTACAGCTGTGTGTGCGTGTGTTTGTGTATACATATATATATGTATATATATGTATACATGTATACATATATACGTATGCAAAAAACATTTAAAATATACAAAATTGCAAATACATTTGATATATCATATAATATTATATTTTATAATAATAATGACATTTGATCTTTAGGTACAAATTAGAAAATAGATGGCATGAGAGGAATGAAGGGAAGTGCAAAGGGAGGACTACAGAGTAGAGTGACAAGAGGATCAAAGGGAGGAGCAAAGGAATGGTTTCAGGGCGCAAGAAAATGGGCGGAAGACATAGATCAGGAGTTTCTGATTGAGGAACTACAGGCAATATTTGCACAGAAGCAGCACAGAGATGATGGAAGACTATGGCACAATTCAGATCTTGGAGGGCTGGCTGATCCAAGGAATCATGGAATGCGATCGGGAGCACCCCAATGGCAAACAAAAAAATGGGACATCACACAGCAGGATATAGATCAAATGATGTGGCAATGTGGATTTCATCCTCCAAACCAAAATCAAGAATGTAGGAGATCGGAGAATCAGAACCGACTGAGGAAGAACAATCTATACAGAAATCAAGGGTTCCAACATGAAACTGCGATACCCCCTGTTCGATCTTGGCATTGGCGGCAAAAAAGAATGGGAAATCGTTATCCTAAACCCACAATTTTCTTTCGAAAGCCCTGGAATGGTCAACACTGGCAAAAGAGCAATAGGTGGCTCTGTGGGAAGAGCTTTCAAAAGGGAGGTTTTCACACAAATGAAAGATCGGAAGATCCTTTGGAGAAGGGTAAGCAGGAAATGGATCACGATCCAGTCAAAGACGTAAATGGTACTACAAATAAAGGTAAATCTAAAACCCTAGAAAAATGTATATCTTTGTTCTTGGATGATAAAATGGTCAGAAATGCAATGTCCAAGTTAAGGGAAGTAGGCTTTTTCATTAAATGGGGAGGGGGATGGCCAGCTTTGGACAACTTGGAGTCCTAGTGACACATAAACCAGGGGTCTATGATAAAGCTAACGGCTTTGCCTAATGGATTTTTCTTAGTTGAATGCCCTTCAAATTGGGAGAAATGGAAGACAATGAACTATGGGCCATACATGATGGATGGGACTGGGATCTTCATGAAGGATTGGTTGCCCAACTTTGACCCTGTTGTGACGTTTTCACACATCGCCCCATTGCAAATGGGGACCCATGTTTTTTTTTTGCTTTTTAGGGTTTGTCTTTTTAGGTCTTTTAGGGTTTTGTTAGTTGGCCTTTGCATTTTGAGTGCTGTCGGGGAGATCAATAGGGTAGCAAGTCCGGCTTGAGTGAAGTCCTGACCCTGAAATTTGGCTAAGTCTGGAATGTCCTGATCCTGAATTTGACTAAGTCTGGAAACTGAAAAAACCTCCAAAAACTAGATTTTGCAATATAACTCCTGGAGGTCTGAAACCACTCTCAAACATCCTGATAGAGAGTTCGAAAAGTCAAATTTCGCTCCCGTCCTTCACTGAGGATCCAGAGCGAATTTCGCTCCTGTCCCTCTCAGGAGGACCAAGGCGAAGCGCTCGTGTCCCTCACCAAGGGACCAGAGCGAAAATACTTATTTGAGCCATTCCTGACCGTGTTTGGACGAATTGAGACATCAAAGGCATGGTGAAGGACGAAATGAGCATGATAGAGCATCCAGACTTGATCAAAAACAATGAAATGATGAAGTTTTTACCTAGAGGGTCAAATTCGCTCCTGTCCCTCACTGAAGGACCAGAGCAAAATTCTTCATAAGGTACGATCTGGGCAAAGATCAAGCAAGTTTTATGTTTGAAGGTAAGAAAGGAGGTCAATTGAACCCATTGAAGACAAATTGAAGATTATTAAACGTCAACAAGGGACCCAAATGCCCAAGTTCGCTCCTGTCCCTCAGGCAGGGACCAGAGCGATTTTTGTCTTAGACAAATTTTTTTGCCAAGTTTGAAAGATTTCCAAGGCATGGATGAGTGAAAAGGTACATTACGAATCCGTTGAAGATAAGTTTTGAAGGTGATAAATTGAAATGATGCCTACAGGACCAAGTTCGCTCCTGTCCCTCTCCAAGGGACCAGGGCGATATAATGATAATATTGCCTCTTCTTCAAATTCAAGATACTCTAAGACGGAGAACAAGGTGGGAAGGACGTTTCGAAGTGTTCCAATCAAGCACAAAGCATCAAAGGTCGCCAATATTGAAAGATTTACACTAAAATATCCCAGTTCGCTCCTGTCCCTCAGGAAGGGACTAGAGCAAAATTTGCATAAAGGCATAAGTTTTGAAAGTTTATCACGCATCAAGCGACTAAGAAGGATCAAGGGACTTTATTTTGCACGATGAAAGTAATTGCAAGTTGGCCGAAACAAGGACAAGCTCAAAATGTTGAAGTTCGCTCCTGTCCCTCAGGAAGGGACCAGAGCGATATTGAATATATTGGCCAATTCATGCAAAAATCACGTTAAGTCGATGTTTTGCAAGGTCATACAAGGTCTAAGGTGTCTTTTGAAGATGATATACAAGGGTTTTGAACGTCAAAAGGTTATTATTTGAGCTAAAGAGATTATATCGCTCCTGTCCTTTGGACAAGGACCAAAGCGATTTTCATTAAAACACTCATGCTCCTTCAAAATCAAGACAATGCAAGGATAGGCAAGGTCAAGGTCGTCCTTTGGAAGGCAATGAACGAAGAACGAAGATCAAAAGTTTGCAAATTTGAGCCAGGACACTAAGATCGCTCCTGTCCCTTAGGAAGGGACCAGGGCAATATTTGCCAAAACACTTATAATCCTTCGAAAATTATGTTAAAACAAAGTTGCAAAGGGTTTGAGATGTCTTTTGAAAGGTTGAAGGGTGATGAACGAAGAAGTTAAAATCAAGAATGAAGAGTTGCAAGCTAGAAGACAAGGATCGCTCCTGTCCCTCTCCAAGGGACCAGGGCGATGATCCTCCAAACATCAAAACGCCTTGTGGAAGTTAAGTGAAACAAGCATGGAAGGATGAAACAAGGTTATTGTTCGCCTTATGATGGAAATTAGGGTTCGAGGATGCAAGATCAAGGAGAAAACACTAGGATCGCTCCTGTCCCTCTCCAAGGGACCAGGGCAATGTCACATCAAAGAGCACTCATTCACACAAGCAGGACACTCAAGTTCGAAAATCCTAGCGAAAATGGCAAATTCAACGTGGAGATGAAGATTTTTGGACGTAAAAAATGCAAGGATCAAGACAAAGTTGATGGATCGCTCCTGTCCCTCAGTCAGGGACCAGGGCGATGAGGTACGTTTCTTTCATCTTCAAAATTTGGCGCTCAAACAAATATTTTTGAATCTATTTTAAATGCTAAAATTCGATAAATTAAAAGATTCAATTAATTAGCATTTAAATATTACGTTTGATATTTATTAATTATTTTTGCCTTTGTAAAAATCGAATTTGACAATTTAAAAATGAAGGCATTTAATAATTAATTATTAATTTAATAAAAAATCAAAGGGAGCGCTTGGTATTTCATTGTTTTATGAAAGTCGGCCTTGGTTTTTTTTTATTAAAAATGGCTTTTAATTATCTTTGTTTTCACCAAGTCGGCCTAAGGTAATGCATGAGGAAAATGCTTATAAAAGGAGGTGTTTATTTCATTTTTAAATCATTATTCAAGCATCCTCTTTCATATGCAATTTGGAGTATACAAAGGAAGTGCGAAAGTATCATTCAAGAGGAGGAGCGAATTTCAAAGGGAAGGTGCAAGCGTTATCAAAGGAGTTCGAGTTTCAAGTTAGGCGAACTTGCCAAGGACATTGAAGAACACATCAAAGACTCCAAGGGTGGCGAAGTTGATAGGAAGGACATTTGCTTGAAGATCGCGTCAAGGCCATCTAACGTTAATTTTGCCTAGGCAAATTCTTTATTTTGCATTCTAGTGTTAGCTCTCAAATAAGGTATGGCAAGATCTCTTGTTTTAATTTCGAATTTTGTTCGCCATTGCCTTAATTTTGAATTTTGAAAATTTGTTTTCCCTTAGCTCAATCGTTTTTTAGGAAATAATAACTCAAGGATTTATTATGAGGTTTCCTAAAAAATTAATTTAATCTATGCTATTCATTGCAAAATCATGTTTCTAATTTTGAAATGTTGTGTAGGCATCAAATGGAGATCTCATCAAGGAAAATCAAGCCGGATCAAGGACGGTCTCCGCCAGGACGATCAAGCCAGGACAGGAGTGACTTCTTTCAATCCAGCGTTCCAAGGCAAGGTACATCATCATCCTGCACATGAAGGACACAAGGAGTTAGAACAAGAGTTAATTAAAGATAGCCTCTCAACGACATCAAATTGAATATCTAGTAAGCTACAAGTGTCAGATGAGGTGGCATCCCAATCATCACTCCTCCAGTCAGTGTGGTCCACCTCAGCATGTCCAGATTCAATGTACCTAACTCATGAAAGGTGGCGCAAACTCCGATGTACCTACCCCGGCTATCCATTGGTCGATTTTTCTAGAAGGGACATGTGTCCAAGCAATACAATTTTGTCATTGGTCAAGCATTAAATGTTATGTAATGGTTGTAACAAACCCTAATTAGGGTTTTCATTGTAAAATCTTGGCCATTGATCTTGAATTGATCTAAGCCATCAAATTGTATTGTGGGCACTATATAAGCCCAGACATTTCATTTGTAAAGGCTAATTAGCAATAAGTTAGAGATAGCATGTAAATAGTTGGAAGAGTTAGAATATAGTTGATAGAATAGTAATTAGAGTAGAATAGGAGGACAAGGCAAGAAATTGTTGCCATTGATTGTAAACAAACTCCATTTTCATTGAAGTAATGGTGAAGTGTGTCGTTTCTTGCAATTTGCATGGTTTCTTGTTGAGTCTTCAATCCTAGATGGTAGATGATTAGATGAATGGAGGAAATGCGATTGATTAATGGTGGAATTCGTACATCCATACTACTAGCAGTTTGTTGATTGCAGACTTGCCTTGCGTAGTCAACTGGAATCATTCAGCCTAAGCTCAATTTCAATTTGTCGCTTCTTCATTGATATGCATCAACTTGATGGTGTCTATGCCTGTGGTGATGATTTGAACATCATAAAGCTTCCCTTAGAAGATCGCACTAGCCTTGTGTAGATGTTCCATTGATGTCAAAACAAGACCTAGTTGGAGTTTCATCAAAAATCAAATCATTGCTCCTACATTCTTAGTATTAGGATTAGATCCTCTCTTCAACCCCTTCCTTTTTCCCTTTTTTTAATCTAAGTTAGTGAGAGCTTGTGTTCTAGCAAAGTAGATCGGAAATTCAATCACCAAATGTAAGTCCCCTTGTGATTCCAGCAAATCACATCATACCACGGCAAGCTTGTCCACACGTAGAGACCCTACATCAAAGAACCTTGGAGTCATCCTGATTGATCCTTTTTCGCGATATCTTCAGCAATCAGAGGCTTTATTCAAGAGAGGATAAGGTACCCTTGGGTATTTTATTCTGTGTTAGGCAGTGTACAAAATACACGTCAACAGACCCCAGGAAACATGAAGTTGAGGTTGTACCAACATGGGTAAGCTTATACAATTTACCCACAAAATATTGGAGAGAGGAGATTCAGAATGACATAGGAAGCAAATTGGGGTCCTTCGTCAAAATGGATGAAAGATTAGAGGATAAGAGATTTGGAACTTATGCAAGGATTTGTGTTAAAATCTTTCCCTTTCCTCCTCTTCCCAATGAAGTTGAATTACTCTTAGATTTTGGTGTTTGGAGACAGAAAATTGAAAGAAAGGATGGCTTAGTTGTGTGTTCTAAATGCAGCTTCAAAGGGCATGAAAAGTCCAAATGCATAGTGCAGCAGTCCCACCATGGAGAGGACGAGGATGGGATGATGGATCTCAACATGTAGGATAGGAAAAGAAGAGGATACAAAATTGGGGATTCATCCAAAAGTATTGATCTCGCCCCTGGGCCAAATTGTGGTGTAGGAAAGGTAAGCCTTACACATAATTTGGAGGGTGTGGCAATCCTAGGGAGCAACAATGAGCAAGCAACCCCAGAGAATAATCAAGGTAGAGAATACCAAGCAAAGACAATGGAAGCAAATGCTCTCTTGGCATGCCAACCTCAAATTGAGCTAACGCAAATCCCTTTCAAGTAATTTTGGAGGAGAATGATCAAAATCTTCATTGTGGAAGGAACCTCAATGATGACTTAGGAATGGCTCAAGCAAATGGGCTTAGGTGAGGAGAGAGATAGAGAGCTTGCTGATTTGCTAGAAAGAAATTCAACTTGGCAGGAGGGAGTTGAGGAAGAGGCAAGGCAAGAGGTGGAGACAGAAAAAGAGAAAGAGTTTGAGGAAGAAGAGGGTGAGATCATGGAAGAAAGAACCCTAGTGAAAACAAAGTCCAAATTGAAAAAGCCTAATACCAAACCAAAGGGAAAGAGGGGTCCAAAATCTAACAAGAAGAAACTGGAAATTGTAGCAAACGCAAAAGGCCAAAAGAAACTAAGATCTAGGAAGGAGATTATCCTTCTCGAGGAGCGAAGAGACGCTAACATGGAATGTTAGAGGCATTAACATATGGTGCATGGTCAAGCGCAAAATTGACCAAGCGAAAGCAGATATAATGTTGCAAAAAACCAAATGGAGTCGAGAGGAGAGTGAGAAAAGAATGAGGAATTGGAGGCAATGGAGAGGTGTGTTTGCTGGGGCAAATTGTGCTTCAGGGTGCCTTGGAATTCTGTGAAACCCTATTAATGTGGCAGGAGAACTAGTGGATTAAAAAAAATATTGGCAGCTAATTAAAATGAAAATACTGCAAGACAGTGAGTTTTTCTTCATATTCATTGTATATGGCCCTTCTCCCGCAGCAACTAAGAGAATGGTGTGGACTCAACTATTGAAGGCCATTCTAAAATTGGAAGGGAAAAGAGTGGTACTGGTAGGGGAAAATACTCTGGTAGGCTTGCCAAAAGACTTGACCATCTTTCGATTGCCGGAGAATGGGAGAATCTCTCTATGATGCATGAAGCCATTATTCTTCCCTTTACAAGTTTAGATCACTATTCAGTGCAGCTGTTGATTCCCCTAGAGAGCCCCCCTGAAAGGTGCCCCTTAAGATTTGAAAATGTGTGCTTCATAGACGAAAGCCTGAAGGAGTTAATCAAGGGATGGTGGAATGAA
Organism: Cryptomeria japonica; assembly: GCF_030272615.1. Taxonomy (NCBI): domain Eukaryota; kingdom Viridiplantae; phylum Streptophyta; class Pinopsida; order Cupressales; family Cupressaceae; genus Cryptomeria; species Cryptomeria japonica. Next base: position 288,542,620 of record NC_081407.1, on the reverse strand, counting down.
GTTTCAGTGGGCAACTGTTCGCATTTGTTTCAAATGAAGAAAAAATTGAATGATGTAAAGAACAAGTTGAAGGAGTGGAATAAACACATTTTAAGAATATATTTGAGAAAAAGGACAGGTTTGAGAAGGGGCTTGACAGAATTAAATGAATTGGTTATAGAGAAAGGGGTGAGTGGGGATGAATTTGAAACAAAATATTTTCACAAAACATCCATCACAAACAAAAGTAAAAGCAGAATTTTGGAGATCAAAAAAGAGGACGGGGAAGTGGCTCAAACAGCTGAGGAAGTAAATAAGGAAGCAGTCAATTTTTTTTAACCTATGTTGAACCAAGAGAACGACAACAATAGAGAGGGCAGAGAGATGATTCTAAGTAGTATTCTGGCAATCATTTCTCAAAAACAGAAAAAGAAATTATTCAAGCAAGTTTCTCTATAAGAAGTCAAAGCAGCCACCTTTCAGCTTAACCCAAACAAACCTCCTAGTTTGAATGGCTTCCTTGCTGGTTTCTTTCAAAAAAATTGGGACATCATTGGGGCAAGACATTTACTGGATGATTGAAGAATCGAGGAAGAAAACTACAATGTTGGGGGCACTGAACCATACCTTCTTGGCTTTTATCCCCAAGAAAAAAGATGTGCAGGCTATGGGTGATTATAGATTGATATCTCTATGTAATACAGTGTATAAGGTGGTAACAAAAATCATGAAGAATAGATTGAAAGAGGTATTATCGAGGATAATTTATGTGGAGCAGAGTAGATTCTCGTCAAGACAATTGATTGTGGAAGGAATCATAGTTACCCATGAAGCCATATATATTGCCAGGAAAGCCAGGAATACCACTATGATTTTAAAATCAGACATTTTAAAAGTGTATGACATGGTGGACCATCCATTCCTCTCAGAAGTCTTGAAGAAATTTGGATTCGGGGAGAATTGGATTCAGGGGGTGAAGGCTTGTACATCCAATCCCAAATTCTTTGTGCTAGTCAATGGTGCCCCAAATTCTTTGTGCTAGTCAATGGTGCCCCTCAAGGATTCCTTTCTTCATCCAGGGGACTGCGACAGGAAGATCCCCTCTCTCCTTTTCTTTGTATCATTATGGCAAAAGCTTTGGGAAGGAGCATCAACAAACTCAGAATGGAAGGAAAGTATATGGGCATGGAGGTGGCCCCTACACTGGAGCCAGTACCGCATCAGCACTTCACAAAAGACACTATGCTTTTTGGACTAACCTATTGAAGGGAGGCTAGGGAGATACGCTCCTTTCTGGACTATTACTACAAAGCATCAACGCAAAGCATCAATTGGAGGAAATTGGAGGTCTTTTTTCTCAAAACCCAACTAAGTCTACAAAGGGATATTGCCAGGATCCTTACGTTGCAAGTGGCAAACTTCCCAGAAAGATTTTTGGGAATGCAATTGTTTGCAGGGGTTAACAAAAAATGTTATTGGGAGACTTTGATCAACGACTACAAGAATGGAATAGAATCGTGGAAAGGGAAATGGCTTACCTCTGCTGGTAGAATTCTAATGCTAAAGGCAATTTTGTCTGCAGTTCCAATTTACTTGATGAACATGACAATGGGGGCAAAGCTCACTTGGAACATATATGCTCAAGGAGAACAAAAGTGGATCAAAATACTCTGTAGGAAGTAGATCAAACTACTAGAATTTTCAGTCAGAGACCCACCTTGTGGATCAATATTTAAAATGCAGAGATAGTATTACTGAGCACATTACTTGGGCGATAGGGGATGGAAGGAGTGCTTCTTTTTGGAACAATTCATGGGAAGGCTTTGAGACTTTAGCCAGCAATCAAGATTTGGAAGCTGTCAAGGGTGCCACCCTAAATACTTGGGTAAGAAAAGTCAGCAACTATGGGGAGGTAGTGGAGGTAAATGGATAGCAAGAATGGAGATGGAAATCGCTCCAGGACATTCAAGCTCCTGAATATCAGAATGGGGCGCAGCTAAAGATATTATTGAACAAGGTCATAACTCCATCTATGGAGGGGGACACTGTTCGATGGTGCTACTCAAAGTCTGGAAACTATAAGGTTAAAATAGGATACAAGGTTCAGGAAGCAGCTTTAGCAAAACAAGATTGGCCTGTTCAGTTATTTTGGGAAAAACAACGCTTACTAAAAGCTAGTGTTTTTTCTTGGATGGCGGCTCAGAAGAAGATTTTGATGGTAGATAGATTGAGAAAGATTGGGATTCAAGGACCAAGATGGTGTGTGCCATGCAAAGAGTCTGAAGTGTTGAAGATTGGCAACGTCGGTCATCACTTCCAGCCTGAGGTAGACAAATATGTAAGTGGTCTAATCGACCTAATCGGCTTAGAGGGACTGTTGATGCTATGGTCGGATTCCTTAAGGCCAACATAGACAACATAAAGGTTGTGATAATATAATTGTGATATAATAATTATATTGATAATTATTGATAATATAGTAATTTAATTGATAATATAATTATTATATTATTATTGTATTGTGATAATATAATTATATTATATTGTGATATTATATTTATTGTGATAATATTATTATTATGAGATAATATAATTATATTATTATGTGATAATATAATTATCTTATAATTATATTGTATGATTATTATATTATATTAATAATATTATAATTGGTGCCACTTGGAAGAGTGGCATCCCTTGGTGAAGGGGCACCACAAAAAGTATAAAGGAAGATTAATCTTCTCTCTTGAATGAGATATAGATATAACACACAGTCTGCTATATTAAGAATAAGCAGTGCTCGGGGGAGACAATTGTGTATTGTCTATGGCTGGGAGGGCAAATCAGTGCCCGTGGATAATTGAGCACCATAAATTCAACATGGTCTCAGAGCAGGTACGAAACCTGGGAAAAGGCCCTGATACAGTAGCAACATCTGACAGAAGAGAACAGGGAATCGATCATTAAAGGAAGGCGATTTTCTTTGTGTTTGACTTAAGCCTCAACGAACTCATCTTCTGTTGTAGCTGAAGGTTCGTATTCAACAACAGCGGCTGATCATTGAAATTGCGTGATTTTAATAATGCGATCTCTGTGTTCATGTTTGGACGGCAACTTAATCCTCCAATTGATCTTCATTAAGGCGGCAATTTCACCATTTGGTTGTATTGGAGGCAACAACTTTGGGCCTCTGCAATTCAGAAGACTATATGCAACGACTTCCAGCCTGCCTTCATTTACAAAGGTGACCTTCGAAATCACTGTGACAGCGATTCATGTTTGCAAAGGCGATGATTGATTGATGGCAAATTCATAAAAAGGAAGAAGTTAATGATGAAACCATGAAATGAGACTATTTTCCTAAGATGGATTCCTAAAATAAAGAAGCATCATATTATCGCTATTGACGGAGAATAGCGCTCAGAACCATATATGACAGCGCTGAAGGAAGACACCAACTACCTTGTGAAGAGTCGAAATACATACAATATTGGGCACCGTGGTAACAAGAGTCAAATACTAGACTTTGAGCCAAATTAACCTTCCGTTGCTGTATAAATAGTTCGTCCTGAGTATGCAGACACAAATGGAAGTTTCGAGACTCCTGGGTAGGAATCAATTTCCAGATTACTGCCGCAAATATTGATAACCTCCAAACAAACATACAGCGCCGCTAAGGAATGATTATGAAGGAACGATATGAACCGATTATGCGATCAGTATATTGATGATCATATACGAATTATAAGGATGGTGATTAATAATGTCTAATTGTTGTTATGGAGAGTCTGATATCGAACGGAGGTGACTAGTCAACCCTCAAAGGTTGCCACCGTTCCTATTTAGGAGGTATAAGAACAAGTTTCGAAGCACATCTCGGGGGGTATTAGGATATTATTGGATATATATATCGGGGGCGAAGGCAGACTAGTACGGGAGAAGAAAAAAGGAATCCAGAACAGAAACATATCGTTGTTAGCAATACCTGTACATTGGCATAAGCAGATTAATATATCAGGCAGAGTAAACATTGCCAAAGCAATATATATCAATTGTGAGGCATATCATACATCAGACCAGCATCACTCCTTTATCACGATTAGTGATTAAGTGATCTCATTTCTAGTATATCTCATAATTGTATATCAGACGTTGCTATCAATTCCATATCAATCTTGCATACGTTGTAGGAAATAACAGTTGATAATTTGTGTAATATCTTTCACTTGGTTTAATTACAATCATTTGATAAAGTGAGAAGGGGAATCTAGGTATTTGTCCCAACTTACCAAGTTAGGCAACAAGGGGACATCACATCCTTCAAACAAAACTACCACAAAGGAATAACTACAAAAGCAATGGTTTTTTGTTTGTCCAATTTAAAAACACAGGAGATATATTTAAAGCATGGTGTTGAAGGAAGTATAGCACTTGAGTCTGCGAAACGTAGATACAGAAAATCGGTTATGTTGTGCCAGACTGGTCCTCATATATCGTGGGTGTCGAATATTACACGACTTCAGAGATTTGAATCAGCAGTCTGAGCTTTTGCCATGAATGGACAAACACACTCAAAATGGCAGAATAGCTTGTGTGCAAAGTGTTTGTCAAAATGCCTCTATAGAATCATTGGTGTCATGAACATTCGAGTGTTGGATAAAATGCTTAGGTTGTGACTTGCAAGATGTGATAATCTCTGCCACCACCTCCAATGATGCCATCAGATCATCGTTAGATGCTTCAGTGTGATCAATTCAAATGGATGGAAATTTCAATGCTGAGCGAGTTTAGGAAAGAACGTTGGTAGATTGTGAGGAAGACTAACCAATTAAGAGATAAATTTCCATGGTTGAATAATGTTCATGAATTTTTCATATAGTTATTAATTCATGCTATAGCAAACCATGTATGATTCCAGCATTGATATTTCTCTTTGAGATAGTCTTGGACCATTATTAATCTCTCTAAATGATTTCAGGACAGAGATTGCATTCAAGGGTGGATGAGCTCGATACATCCTGTGAGGAAGCATCACAGGCTGCTGCAATAAAATTGAGTTGGTGGCTGGAGACGTCTCTTTGAAGAGGAAGAATCAACAGTCAGAGGGAGCCTGACATTTCAGCTTCAGAAGCAACCTTGGACAAGGAGGTCAGAAGGTTGATATCAGGTTCAGAGGGAGTCACGTCAATTTTTTTTATAAGCTTGGTATGGTGGAGAATGAAGCCCTAGCTGAGATTGAGTCTCAGCATCATTGATCTATTTATATACTAATGCATTCTTCTCTTTGAGAGAGAAGTTTAAAGTGTAAACTCTTGTTAATGCATTTCTCTTTGAGAGAGACTTGAGGTGTGAGCCCTCTATTTATATACTAATGCATTCTTCTCTCTGAGAGAGAAGTTTAAAGTGTAAACTCATGTTAATGCATTTCTCTTTGAGAGAGACTTGAGGTGTGAGCCCTTATCTCCACCCTCCGATATGGTTCATGGTTGATGTCATGTGTGCGACACCATGACAACACCACATGAGAGAGTCCGTGGTGGTTTTTCTTGTACTTGTGTGTTTACCCTCTAGATGAGCCATGGTGAATATCATTGTGAGGTAACGATCTCACAATGATGAACACTTGTGCATCTTACCATCATTGTGTGGTGACGATCTCACAATAATGGTTGATATCTCGTGAGGCGATATCTATGGATAAGCCATAATGGTGGATATTACGTTAGGAGATATCTATATATAAGCCATAATGGTGGATATCACGTGAGGTGATATCTATGGATAAGCCATAATGGTTAATATCACGATGAGATGATATCTCTTCTTTCACCATCTATGGGAGTAGCCATGATGGTCAAACATCACGATGAGGTGATGAGCTTCTTTCATGCACATGAGTGTAGTCATTGTGTTAGTCATCACGATGAGGTGATATGACTTGTAAATATCAAGAAGGATTCCTCCCTAGCTAAGAGGGAGTGTTGATGATGTTATAACTAAGGTCGGATCCTTCAAAAGGGCCAGCTCATAAATATGCAAGTAGTCATTCAACTTTGCATATTTAATATATGCCTCTCTTGTCCAAGTTGGATCTACCCTATGAGAGTAGCCATTGTGGTTGACATCTCAATGAGGTGATATGTCTTGTGCAGCTGGAAGTATCCTCCCTAGCTGAGAGGGAATGTTGAAGATTGGCAACGACGGTCATCACTTCCAGCCTAAGGAAGACAAATATGTAAGTGGTCTAATCCACCTAATCAGCTTAGAGGGAGTGTTGATGCTATGGTCGGATTCCTTCAGGCCGACATAGACAACATAAAGGTTGTGATAATATAATTGTGATATAATAATGATATTGATAATATAGTAATTAAATTGATAATATAATTATTATATATTATTGTATTGTGATAATATAATTATATTATATTGTGATATTTATTTATTGTGATTAATATTATTATTATGAGATAATATAATTATATTATTATGTGATAATATAATTATATTGTATAATTATTATATTATATTAATAATATTATACCGAGTGGCGCCCCTTGGAAGGGGCACCACAAAAGGTATAAAGGAAGATTAATTTCTCTCTTGAATGAGATGTAGATATAACACACAATCTGCTATATTAAGAATAAGCAGTGCTCGGGGGAGACAATCGTGTATTGTCTATAGCTAGGAGGGCAAATCAGTGCCTGTGGTTAATTGAGAACTATAAATTCAACACGAAGAGGATGCTAATCATGTACTCTTAAATTGCCTATTCACTAAGTTCTGATGGAAATATTTTATGAAGAAGTTAAATTGGCAGTGCTTGTTCCAGTGGATATACGTGATTGGCTTGTCATATGGCCAAAATTCAAGAAGACAGCCTTGTTTGGTTGCTTGCCATCAAGTATAATGTGGGAAATCAAGAAAGAAAGAAAGAAATAGGAGAATCTTTCAAGGTAAAGAAATGAAGAAGGAAGATGTTACTTCCAAGATAGAAATGTTGGTAATTGAGCTGGTTAACAATGCAGCTCACAATCAAAAATTGGAAAAGAATGTCTTCACAAATTGGGATGATGATATGACTAAGCCTTTCCCTAGATTGAAGGTCCCCCCCATTAATGGGTGTAGGAAGGATGATCTTCCTTGCAATCCCAAAGAGAATGTGGTGTTGAAGGAACCAGAAGAAGGGTAGGTTAAGATCAATTTTGGCAAAGCCTCTAGAGAGAACCCAAGGCTGAGTGGAGCAGGGTGTGTGATAAGAGACCTTGGGCAAAATCCTTTATGAGAAAGCAAAATTTTTAGGCGATACCACAAATCATATGGCAGAATTTAGGGCCGCTTTGATGGAGCTGAAGTGTGGTATAGCAATCAATGCTACATGGATCCACCTAAAAGGGTGGCTCGTCAATAACAATGAATGTTATTTGACAAATGCAGTATCAAACTGGAAGTTAGGAAAATGGCTAAGGCCCATTCAGGCCCTAATAAGGAAATTTGAAGAGTTCAAGGTTACTCACATATCGTGAGAGCAATCAAATGGCAGATGAGCTGGCAAAAAGGGCAGCAAGGGACGGTGTGGATGACAAGTCAACAGTGGGCAGGGTGGTGAATACTCTTGTTGTCCAAGGTAGTGATGAAGATACAAATGGTTAATCATTTCGTCACAAGCCCCGTGGGATTGATGGAATGCATGTACCCACCGGGCATTTTAAAAGTAAGGAAACAAATCAACGGCATTTATGGTTGCAAGCGAAGGAATCGGAAGTGGGGAAGGACGATGACATGCTGGCCACTGCACTGGCCATCACGACTAGTCGATATATTGGTTTTGGAGTTTCTCATGTGAAAGAACAATTCAGTTTCCCCGCAGCATCAAAATTTGTAACTCTGGGTGGCAAACGAGTTAGGTGGTACCAAGTGTGATTATGAAATGGTGTACCTTGGGAATGGGATCATGAAATCATGTAACATTGTGAGGATTGCTATTTAGGTAATAGACCAATGGAAAAGCCATTCAAGTGCTTTCATTTCAAGCTTTTTCCTCCCCAATATGGGTACACCTATGAGATTAATTTGCTGGGAAAGACAGATGTCTTTCATGGGTAATATTTCAGAAAAGAGGCTACGGCAGATGCTGAAATCTGACCATGAGATGGTTATACAAGCAGTCCAGAGAATTTTGGGAGATGAGTTCTTAAAGGCGGAGCATAGTTATAGGGTAAATTGGTATGTTTGTTGCAGTGCTTCTAGATTTTGGGGAAACAACGGAAAAGGTGGGTGCCTTATGCAAGAAACTGATGAAGAATTGTTATATGGGGGAATTGGACACTGTAATAGAGAATGCGGATGAAAAGAATTTGATCCCCATGCCGAAAGACTGTTATGTAATTCGTAGATGTGGAAAGGAAGTGGCAAAGTATCCCCTTCTCAGTCTGGTGGATGCTTCATCCATTGAGCAAAGGCGTGAATAGGTGAAAAGAAATGCGTTGATCTTGAAGAAACTATTGAATTTGTCGAACGAAGGAGCTGTTGGGTGGCTGCAGAAGTATTTGGTGACACGGGGCCTAGTAAGTGATGGAGAGGACGATGAAGCGACTGGGGATGAGGACTCAAACAAAGAAATTATGTCTAGATTGGACCTATTAAGGGAGGCTGAGGTGGCTGCCCACACGGATTGCAGCTCATATTGTCCAGTCAAGGCCAAGGCTGTCGAGGATGCACGCAACAAGGGGAAGAAGGGCATCTGATTAAGCTATGTTAGTTTATTTTATTTTGATATGTATATGATCGATTGCTATGACGGTGATTGGTAGAAATCTGTGTTTTCTCCTCTTTTGGGCCAAGTGCCATTTAGGAGATAGGGGTAGATGTTATAGCCAGATGTTAGGCAATAGAAAGTAGAAGATTTTTTGTCAAAAGGACATTTTGGACTGCTGATGTATGTACCTACAAAGAATATGTAAAAGCTTTTGATATAATACAAGGATGCTGCCCCTTAGCAATTATTTAACAAGCAAAAAAAACAATAATGACATTTGATCTTTAATAGTAGATAATTCATCATTGATCAATGATATTACAATAGTCATAAAGATAATTGTCTAAGTTGTTAGTTTTAGTCTCCATCCCCAAACCCTTTCATTGTAATCAAGTTTCTTATGTGACATGAAATCCCAATAACTAGTGGAGGTCCAATGGGCCTGAGGGGTAGCACCCCTCATGTGGATCTAGGGGAAATGCACTAAGTGGAGTCAAGGGGCAGCGCCCCTTGTGGGAGTTTGGGGGCAATACCATTTTCACAATTTTATCATTCAATGACAAGATCAGGTGTTTGGCACATTTTTGTTTATAAAAAAGTTTTTAAAAAAATTATTTTTATTTAATGTCTTATTTGGGCAACCCTTTGGTTCAACCAAGAGCAGCTCGGGTATACCTAGGGTGCCTGAGCGAGACCCTAGACCCTGGACATACCAAGGCCACTCCCATAGCAAGACCCATGCCTACACCAATTCAGTATGGGATTAGGACCCCCAAGGGGCATAGCCATAACATAGTTGGAAATCGATAATGGATAATAAAATGGATTTTTTAATTATTTGTTTTGAAAATGGACGAAGATGCATTATTAAATTTATATGTAATGGAAAAACAAAAAGGTTAACTAGATGGGGGACTAAGAAATGGGACTAGGCTATGACTAGAATGAAACATGGTGTTGTAATGTTAGGAGATGTTAAGAGATGGTTAAAAATAAGTGTCTACACCAAGAACACATGGAAATGAAGGAACAAAACTTATACAGCCAAACAAATTAAGTTTTCAGTAAATTAATTAAATTAACCAGTTGCATGAATCAACACTACTTTGATTGCATTGATGTGGAATTGGCCAAAATAAAAAATACTGCATTTCCTTTACGTAGATATTAGCAGAATTTGTGGTTTGTGGAGAACCTGAGAATTCTTAATGAACAATGTGAAAGAATGCTAAGAGTGGAGCAGGATAACAATTTGTGTTTCCTATTCATGGATATCAACAAAATTCACTGGGAATTAAGGTTAATACTGGAATGCTCTGCGAACTGTGAGAATAACGGTATATGTGCATAGGACTATAATTGCAATCATCTGTGAATATGTAGAATGAGTAAAGCATGGCAGTTTTAGTTTATGCCAAAAGCAAACATTATCTGTGTTGCGATAAGATTGAATAAATATTGAGATTCACGGAAATTTGAGTTAATTACATATGTCACATGTCATCATGCCAGCACTTCTAATCTAGTGCCAATCCTGGAAAGCACTTTCAGTGGGTTCATGGGAATCAAACGAGATAACGAATGATTGTCATCAGAAGAAAATAATAGCTAAAATTATACAAATATAGATTAAAATTATTCTTATCGAAGCACGCAAATCAGGAAATGTTTTGAAAATGTTTTGGAAAAAATATTTAAAAGGCTTAAGAAAGTTTCATATGTATGCGTATGTCGTTTAAGAAACTTTATTTGGTAAAACAGAAATGTAAGGAAATAAATCATACATTTTAATGGTGCCCTTGGGGCCGAGATTGGTCTTAAGAACATCTTGCAAACCCTTGGCAGCATTGATGTTCATGTACAGTGCTGCAGATTTATTCAGGATCTCCGCATTTGGATTCAACACACGTAGCGACATTGTTAGAGAAAAATGCTTAAACCCTTCTCTCTGTTTTCTGAAACGTTTCCCGCAGAGATGAACACCTCTGAAGCTTCAAATAAAAAGCAAATGACGTAAGCAAATGTGAAAAATAAGAAAGAGATTATCTGGAGAGAGAAAACTATTATTTCAAATTTGAAGTACGCTTCATACGAAACAGGTGAGCGTTGGAAGGCGGTCGGGTTCTTCAAGCTATTCGGGAAATTTCCTTATTTCAATCAATTTATTTATTAGAACAGATTATTTATTTCTAGCAAGTCGTTTAAGTTATATTCATTAAAAAATGAAAAAAAAATCTTAAATTGGACTTGTATCAAACGAAGGTGTCATGGTTATTTCTATTGTAATTTATTTATATTAAATATTTAATAAATTTGGCACGAGTTTATAATTGATTTTATAACTATTTTATTAAAGATTGATACAATATTAAATATTAAATTAAATTTTAAAATGATATAACTTTAAGAAGTCAAAATTTTATTATTTTAATCAATTAATTTACTAGCATTGATTATGGATTGAAAATTATAAATCATTTAAGTAGCTATATCGATTAACAAATAAGAGATGCAAAGTATCAAGTTCTTGCCATGAGTGTGGTTAGTTTAGAGTAGATAAAAGTAGAGATGAAGATAGAGGGGGAGAGAAATAGATAGAGAGATAGCGAGAGGGAGTGGGAGAGATAAAGAGAGGTAGGGGGAGATAAAAATAGAGAGATAAAGATAAGGAGATTGACAAATAGAAAGGAAGAGGTAGAGGGAGAGATAAAAGTAAAAAGAGATATAGAGAAAGAGGTGAAGAGATAGATAAATATATAGGGATGTGTGTGTGGGGGGCGGGGGTGGGGTGGGGGGGGGGGGGCGCAAGGGAGGGGGGAGAGAGAGATGGAGATAGATAGGTATAGAAGGAGAGGGAGGGGGAGAAATACAAATATATGTGGCACTATGATAAAGGGATAGAGAGATAGAGATAAGTATATATGTTGTTGCTTTTATTTTAACAATAGTGTGTGGACGAAGCTCATTTGGTAAACACATTTCTATACAAACTACAAATTTTAATAAGTGGAGGTTATATTTTATATTAAGTATATGAAGGGTGGTTAGATGCGATGAGTTGTGTAATATGTGTGAGAATTATTAATATGTGTGAGAATTATATTTATGTTTAACTTTTTTTAAAAAAATTAGTTGTATATAAACACCTTGTTCTTCTAAATTAATATTATTCTTTCATTTCATAATTCATAATTCGAATTTCTTCTAATTTCATAATCGATTAATCTTTAATCATTTCCCTCCTTATATTAATTATTATATAATTAATCTCAATTTTTCACTTTGATTAAATATTTTTCATTGTTTAATTAAATCAATTTCTATTATGTTTCCATAATTCAATAATTATGTCTAATTATTTAATTAACTAACAATGTCCTCTCAATTAGATAATTTTTCCAATATAATTAATTTCATTTCCCTCACATTTCAAATTAATTTCATTTCTCTTACATTTCAAATTTATTTTATTTCCCTCTCATTTGACTACATCACATGTTGAAAATGAGTAACTACCACTAACTCTCAGTTCCATGTAGTGAGCCAGCAATCCCTTTTTCTAACTAACCAGTTAGCCCACTCTTTTCAAAAACACTTTTTTTCTAACTAATTAATCACTTCTCTTAACTATTCAATTAATTATATTATCAAATCAATCAAATCCAGTCATGTTGAGTGATTATCTCCAACCAACTTGTCTCATCAATTCTCAATTGTTGATTGACTTTGCTACCAAATCAATCTCAACCATTCATTCAAATCCAGAAAATATATAAAATCAACACTCATTCTCGATATATTAAACCATATTCTTTGAATTCTTGTGTCATTACTCTACAAGTATCGTGCAACTCTAAGAGCCACTACTACCATATGCAACCAAGAGGACAAAAGCAATAGACGTCTTGTGAATGCATTTGGCATGGAGTTTGTCATTGTTTTGATTGTTTGATTATTCCTTTGTTGAATTTGTTAGCACTTTTATTGTCTTGCAATTGGATTTAGTGATAGATTAACTTATTAATCATATACAATATTGTCTAATCTTAGTAGAGTTCATTGGGATGCAGTTAAAAGGGTCTTTAGATATTTGAAGGGTACCTCAAAATATTCTCTGTGTTATCATGGTAATTTGATAGGAGATGAGATTTCCCTTAACATTCATGGTTATATGGATTCAAACTAGCTAGGTGATATTGATAGCAGAAGATCCACCAATGCTTATGTGTTCACTTTATTCAATGGTGCAATCAGCTTGATGAGTAAGCAACAAGTTGTGGTTGCTTTAACCACTATCGAAGCAGAGTATATGGTAGCTACTTGTTCTTATAAAGAAGCCATTTAGCTTAAGAGATAATTTTCAAAGATTGGAATAAACTAAGGTGACAATTCATTGTGACAATCAATGTGTGATCTACCTAGCTAAGAACAAAATATTTCATGTCTAAACCAAACACATCGATTTTCAATATCATTTTGTTAGAGATATGGTAAAGGATGACAAGGTGAACTTGGCTAAAGTATAAACTTTGATGAATGTTGTAGATTTTTTAACTAAGGTTGTGAGCACAATTAAACTCAAACAATGTTCAAATCTATGGGCCTCATGGCCCCTAGCAATTAAATTATTGTGTAGACACTCTCTTTGCTCTTGTATGGTGTTCGACAATTGGAAGAATGTTAATAAAATGGTATCTCAACCTTATATATACATAAGGTTACAATTTTTAGTAACTTTTCATTTGAGCAAAAATTGGTCTAAAATTTTCCTTAAAGTTTCAAGATAAGCATGCCAATAATTTTTTGTTCCAAGATCATGTCTAGATTTGAAGATATTGATTTTTTTGTTTTTTAAAGTTGTAAACGAAAATTTTGGAGCCAATTTTGAGGGCCTTAGAGGCTCCAAAATAGCTCAAAAGTGTTTGTAATCAACATAGCAAGTTATAGATTGATAGAGCACATTGCGAGCTTTTTAGCACTTCAAACGGTTCATCAATCAAGCACCTAGTTCAAAAGTTATGGCCTCCAAATGTTGGGTCTCCTAAAATAGGAAATATTAAAAATGTGTGGGACATATAAATGAGTTTTAAAAGGGAGTTACACGTGTTGGTGTGTGTATTGACACATCATAGGTCATCTTGTATTAGAGATAAGATGGACGCTGCTCTTGAGTGGTTTTAGCCCATGGTTTTGTTACCATTTGATGGTTTCATGTATTGTCATGTATTGTGTCTCCTATATATTAAGTGCATGAGATGAAGGTTGTATGTAAGATTTTGATAGATGTTGATTCAAATGCCTCTAGATCTCTATGGTTGATACTCCTACAAGAAGCTTGCTCTGCAAGTATATTGTAATCTATTGATTTCTAAATAATTTATTGGGTGACTTTTGTAGTGTGGGCCTTTTCTCTCGAAAGGGTTTTCCCCATGTAAATCATTGTGTTGTGGTATGTGCTCTATCCATGTTTATTTCTATTAAGTTTATAATGTAACTTGTAAAGTTCTGTAAAAAAATTGCATTACCCTCCTCTCCAAGTTAGTGTAGGAAGTTGTTTCGCTACTTAACTTCCATACAATTTGGGCACAAGCACTCGTGATTTTTGCAAAAACTATATAATTTGGTTTTACACTTACTAATTGTATTCACATGAAAGTTTGTAAAGATTTATTAAAAAAAACCATTTTGTGCATATACTATAATGATTGGACTTCATTCTCAAACAATTCCACTTTAACGAATTTAAGGTTGGCAATGACTATAATTATGGTTGTTGGTTATAATCCTATTGAAAATAGAATGCATCATGGTTTATATACAACAACCCACCAATATTTAATTCATCTCACTATATATTATACTATCATTGTGTAATTGATTAACCACCTTCCTTCAAGCTCTATCTAAGATATGCCACTTGAAATGGGTGTGATTCTTATAGTTGTGTCAAGCATGTTTGTAAAATGTGTAAGCAAAGACAAACCATTCGAAAAAAGGAACTAGCACACTACTTCAACGATTTTATTGTAGAAAACACCTATATGTGGGTGCGTCATGACAAGATCTTGCCACATCAACTATTTTGCTACTATGGTCTCCTTAAGAAAGTAGGAAAAAGGTTTATCATAAGTAACTTAGAATATACATTGTCCATAAAGTATAATATATAATGTATATTGTTAAATCATTTATTATATTTATATTTATATTACATATTGTATTATATAACTATGTATGTTATACACTTCCCCGGAATTCTTCCTACTCAAAGAATAGAAGCCTATTAACCTGAAAATGATAGGCATGATGGAATCTAGTGCAACTTAATATATCTACATACATGAACATACATGAACATGTTATGTCCTATCAAGAAATGTCATAGAATAAATAGTAAATAACAAATACCCGATTATTTCAATGGTATGTATAGCTTTGTCCAAAGCACTTCAAATTGTATATTGATAGGTAGATCCTAAAAAGAAGATCTAATCTCTTTGTTCGCCCATTTTTAGCGCCCATCCTCGAAGGTAAACCCTAACAAACATCCAAGTAAGAACTACTTTTTTTTTATCAAAGATGAATCAAAGCATAAAATCCATGTGCCAAATCATAAAAATAACTATTATTCTTTCCATGCCATAATGGTAAACATCTATATGATATTTTATGCATTTCAAATTCTAAAATAAGGTTTCCTACAATATTTAATGCAAATACATACTAGCTAAATTTCATGTTTTCTAACAATTTCATATTGTTTCATTTGCATATCCCTTTCAAATGTCTATATTAAAAAATAATTTAATGGTTAGCGCTCTCTCTCCAACCTATCAGTTCATTAAATAAAATTACTATTGATAGAATATAATATATATATATATATATATATATATATATATATATATATATATATATATATATATATATATATATATATATATATATATATATATATATATATATATATTCAAGTCTCATGTTCTAGTCCAAGGGGTTGAGCTTAGTTGGTTAAAGCATTGAGTTCTCGATGTGGAGACCCAAGTTCAACTCCCATGAAGGACACCTTTGTCTAGAATTCTAAGTTGTGACTCTTGGTCTTCCATTGGTTGTTTAAAGTGGATTTCTAAGTTGTGATCCTTGGTCTTCCAATTGTTGTTTCTAGTTTGGATTTTTTTAATATATAATATTTTCTTGAACTAAAAGCCCTAACTGTATTCTTGTCCATATTAAATTTAACAATCTAAGAGTATTATATACTAAACAACTCTAAGGAAATAGCTATTGCCTTGATGACTATGTCTTAAATACATTCCAATATGGAAAATTATAAATATTTTAAGGGAAGCAAAAACATTTCATTACGCCGAGAGGCATAACAAAAACAGTGGCACTCACCCATCTTTTTAATCTATGTAATTTTAATGATTAAAAATTAAAAATAATAATAATAATAATAGAAAGTTGCTTTTTAATTTAGATTTTAGTCTTTAAATTATTTGTTTTCTAGTCATAATAAATGATAATAATAAAAAGTTGTCTAGTCAAAATAAATAATAATAATAATAGAAAGTTTTTAATCTAAATTAAAAAGAACCTTTCAATTATTATTATTAAATACAAAAAATATATTTTTCAATCTAGATTTAAAAGAAACAAATTTAAATGAAAAAGCAACTTCTTATTATTATTTATTAAATTTTTTTTTTAAAATATATTTTTACATTTAGATTTTAGAAAACTTCTAATTTAAAAAAAAAAAATCTATTTATTTATATATTTTTGCATGCAAATCATTTCATATTCTAAAAATTATATTTTTAAATATATATTTAAAAGAAGCTTCTAATTTTAAAAATTATGTTTTTTTGGAAGCGCTCTGCAACACCGACTGCACCTAGGGTTTGAACTATGGGTTGCAGGTTTGTAAGCTCTGACGTGGGGGAGTACGTTGGTCCTCCTCCACATAGGTAAGTGCCCAGTGGATGATTTGGTTCGCGTGCAGGTTAACTCCTCACGTCCTCCTCTGCCGTCGCCTTTCCCCTCTCCATGCAAGCAGTTAATGTGAACTAATGGAGAGCACTTCTGGAGGCACCAAAAAATCTAACAAAGGAGCGTCTTTAAAACCAAAATCCTTCAAAGATGTGGTTAATCTTTCCTCTCTCCTAGTCGCTGAAGGTGCGAGGTTTGTTAATAATTTTAATGGCAGCCCCTGTGGAGAAGGCAAAGGCCCTCACTATGCTCAGGATTCCATCTCCATTTCCCCTAACGAGTTAATGTGCAAAGAAATTAACATGGAAAAGAATAGATTTGAAGATACAACAATTTTCTTTGTGACTCTAGATGTAGATAAATGTCTTGCGCGTAAATTTATTGATGATTGGATTAGAAATGTTTGGAATATTAAACTAGGTTATCTGGTTTCATTTTGTAGACTCATTCAAAAAGGTTTGTTTGTAATCTTTTTTAAAGATCCTAAAATGCAAAGAGAGGTGCTTAAAAAACAATACTGGACTGTCAGAAAATGCACATTTCGTGCCCTCGAATGGTCGCCAGAAGTGATTAATGAGGAAATACTTTCACTTCCATGCCCTAGATGGGTTTTAATTCGAAATGTGCCTCCATTGTTGTGGAGATTTATACCTCAAATTGTTGAACCGATAGGAAAGGCTATCTGAGTGGATAACTCGACCTCTCTAATTCCTCATTTGGATGCTAGGGTTTTGATTTCTATCCACCTGGGATGTGATTTCCTCAAAACGGTTAACATTAACCTAGAATCTGAAACTGTTATATGCCCTATTGAAGTCCTCGGCGGAGTGAATGTGTTCTTTCTCTGTAGAAAAGAGGGACACATTTATAAGAATTGCCCAATTATTAATAAACTCAAGGGAGCGGAAAAACCCTGAAGTCAATCTAACAACCTGCCCCTTGTTCACGCGAAGCATATCTCAAACATGGAAAGTCTTAATGCCATTAGTAAAAAAATCAATAATATTTTAACCGGGGAAAACTCTAAACCCCAGGAGCCTGATAAAAAATTCAACTCGGGTAATTTCGGAGGCATCCCCACGCCTCACTCTGCAATTTTTGATGCTCTGAAACAGTTGAATGAAATTTCGCAAGATGGGTTTCAGGTTGTGGGGAAAAACTCTAAGAAAAGAAGGAGGAAAAATGCTCAACAGTTAGCCTTGGAAAAAATCAAGTCGAATATACCCAATACCTCGATTTTTGCTTTAAATAAATATTTGTGGATAACAATTTGATATCGCCTATGGATGACGATGTGCAAGAGATTCCCCCATAGGTGAGATTCTCGAATTTAGCCTCTAGTTTGAGCAAGCCTGGGAACTTGAATCCTGTAGAAAGAGATGGTGTGAATGGTGAGTTGAGTAAGGGAGGGAGTTAGTCTGGGATGAAGAATGAAGCTCCCCATATAAGCTCAGTAGACATGGATGTCTCCTTTGAGGTTGACTCGTCAAATGTATTGAACTCTGTGCCAGATCCTTCCTCCCTTGCTGAACCCACCCCTGACACGATTGTTGTCCTTTCCCCAAAGAATTTTGTTGAACTTGAGGACACCTATGTGATCAAGGTCATTGTTGCTGACCCTAGGGCTGGTGAAGCTAAAATCTTAGCTAGTGATACAACTAACTTAGACCCTCCATATAGATTTGAAGGCTTTCAATCCTTGTTTTGAGACCCGGGAAATCCCCAATCAGGGTGACAATAGGAAGGTGTCTGAGGTTGAGGATGAGGATCATATTGAGGAGTGCACAGGGGAAGAAGGAGAATGTACAACGGATAATGAGAACCCTGAGGCACTTCCTAAAAGAAGAAGAGGTAGAACTCTGGGATCTAAAAATAGGGGTTCTAATAATAGAAGGAATAATGAGGAGAAGAGAGATCTCCCTAGATGCTTTAACAAGTTTAAGGCATCCAAAAAATAAAAATAATACATCTTGTTAAAGATGAAGTGCATCTCTTGGAACATTAGGGGTCTGGAGTCTCCAGACGGGAAGCAGATTGTCAAGAAGTTTGTCAATTAGCATAAGAACACGGACTTTGTTATATTTCAAGAACTCAAGGCTGTCAAGTTTACCATGGAAGTCAACCTAGAGTTTATATAGAAATACTCCATCAAGGTTTGCTCAAAGCATGATAGAGGTAGAGGAGGTGTTGGGATATTTATCAACCCCAAATGGAAGGAGCACATAGTGAACCAAGGATGTTTGCGATGTAACAGAGCGATGTGGGCCTCCTTAGACTACAATGGTACCATATTCGACATTTGTTCAGTCTATGCCTCCAATGATTACAGGGAGATAACTGAGTTGTGGGATTGGATTGCCGCCTTACCAGATATATCATGGATTGTTGGGGGTGACTTCAACATGATTGAAGCTCGGGAAGATAAAAGTGGAGGTGTCCCTATGGAATGGAAAGGAACGAAGAAATTACATTGGGAGAGAATGAAAAGGTGGACGAAACTCTTTGACCCCCTATTTTGCAATAAGAAGGCAAACACTAAAATTTGGTACACTTGGTACAACTATCAGAGAGGCAAACATAGGATCTATTGTAGGTTGGATAGATTCTATGTTGGCAGTGAGCAATTGTCCTTTGACCTAGACAAGAATGGCAATTCAGTGACAATTTACCCGACCTCTTTATCAGACCATCATCCTATCATTTCACAGATTAGGCTTAGGGACTCCTCTGAGAGACAAGGAACTGCTAAAGACAAATTCTTCCTAAACTCCAATCTTTTAAAAGACCTGGATGTGTTGAGTGCAATAAAGATTGTTAGGTTGTTTAAGAAGAGTAATAAAAAGTTGAATTCTAGTACCAACAGATGGAATCAGAATGTGAGTAGTTGGCAGGTGCTTCTGCAAACCATAGGACAAAAGAAAGCTAAGGATTATAGGTGGAAGGAGAGAGCACTATCCGACAACCTTCACCTATGCGAGGCAGAGATCCAAGACAATCCCTGCAATGTTGAACTATCTCATAAAGTAGCCCTAGCTAGGGATAATCTCAGGAATCACCAACAAACTAAGGTCCGAGGGGCCATGATCAGGGCTTGGCCTCACTGGATGCAATTCGGGGATAAAGGATCTAAGTTCTTCTTAAATATGCTGAAACAAAAATAGTGTAGAGAGAAAATTGATACGATTTGGGTAGAGAACAAAGAAGTAATGGATCTAGAGGATATCAAGGAGACGTTCTTTCAATTCTACAAAGGTCTCTTCACCTCTGAAGATTCCACTAACTCCCGGGATGCTAGAGAAAAATGCAGAAGGATCATCCCCTCTAAGATTACCATTGAGGATGTGTAGGCATTGAGGGGTCCCATCATGGTGACAGAGCTGAAAGGTGTCATCAAAAGTCTAAATAATGATAAAACCTTGGGCCCGGATGGTCTGCCTGTAGAATTCTACAAAGCTAATGAGGATTGGGTTTCTCAAGACCTGCATGAAATCTACTTAGAGGCATTTGATACTAGTTTCTTAGGAGAACAAATTAACAGTGGGATTATTAAACTACTTCCCAAAGAAGGAGACAAGTCTCTTATCAAAAAATGGAGACCGATAACACTTCTTAATGTATCTTACAAAATAGTGGCTAAATCTCTTGCGATCAAACTGGAGAATTTACTACCTAATTTTATTTGCTCCATGCAAACAAGATTTATTAAAGGAAGATATATCCTTGAAAATCTAATTACCAGCTGGGTGGCCATGGAATGGGTGAAGAGTTCAGGACAAAATGCGGACATGTTTCTCCTAGACTTCGAGAAGGCATATGATAGGGTGGAATGGGGATTCATTCTGATGATGTTAGAAACATTTGGTTTTCCAACAAAATTCTACAAATGGGTGATGGTTCTTCTCAAGGATGCTTTGACCCAAGTGGAAGTTAATAGTTCCCTGTCACAGAAGATAACTCTGAGCATATCCATTAGACAGGGTTGCCCCCTAGCCCCTGCTCTCTTCGTTATTGCCTCTGATGCTTTGTATTACATTCTAAGAGACTTTACCATTTCTGCTAATGTACAGGGGATCAAACTTCTGAATGGTGAAGAACTGATTAATGCTCAATTTGTTGATGACACGACACTCTTCATAGAACTCAGCAAACCGAATATGGAGGCCCTGGAAGGAAAAATCAAAGTCCTAGGAGAAATATCAGGGGCTAAAATATCTCAGAGCAAATCTATCATGCTTGGATGGGAGGATCGGCCTCCTGAGTGGTTACAACAGTTTAGGGTCCAATGGGGGGAGCAACAAAATAGTCAGATACCTGAGAATTCCTTTTTCCATCTCTCCATCCCTCAAAGAAATGTGGCTTTGGGTCAAAAGCAAGATAGACAAAAAGCTTAAGAAATGGGATAATAGGTATCTCTCGCTCGCTGGGAGAGTCTAGGTGTGTCAAAAAATTCTATCTTCCTACAACATTTACTATTCCTCAGTTTGGATGTTCCCCAGCTACCAGATCTTAGAAATTCAAAAAACCATTAGGAACTTCCTTTGGTCTGACGGTAAATGTAATAAAAGGATGCATTTTATGAGATGGGAATGGTGTTACAAGGATAAGAGCCTGGGGGGGATATGACTAAAGGATTTGAGAATCCAAGGGATTGCTCTTGCGGCAAAATAGATCTTCCAGGCATTTGATGGCAATGAACCCTAGAAGGTTCTAATTAGGAATAATATCCTAAGGGTTGTACCAAAAAAGACCAAATCTTGGAAATTCCTACCTTTTTGTGACCTTGTGGCTGGAGACTTTGCAGTCACAGTACAAGTCTCAAATGTCTTCAAGTCTATCTGGAAGGCTTGGGAGAGTATTAGGCCTTTCATCAGCAACACTAGAGTCAACAATAATGAGCTAGTCCATGGAGGTAGATCCATTTGGTGGAACCTCTTGCACTCTTCAAATCCCCTTGCACTTACGTAGGGGTGTTCTGCTAAGGCTTGGGTGGCAAAAGGCATTTGCTGCTTTAAAGACATTATTGAGGATGACGGGCTGCTTGGCTATGAGGTCCTCAGAAATAGATTTAACCTGCAAGTCTCCCATAAGCGGACTTATAACATATTGGAAAAAGCTTGCGAGAAACTTCAATTGCCCAAAAAGTGCAAGAATGATATTGATTGTTGTAGGGACTTTTTGTGGAATAATACCATTTCTGTATCTAATATTAAAGCTATCAATATATACAAGACCCTAACATATGATGAATCAATAATTTTTCATGCTAACAAGTTATGGTTTGCAGATTTTTCAGTTAAACAATGACATAAAGTGTTTGTAAGATTATGGAGCAGTCTTGTTGTTCCCAAAGAAAAGTGTTTTAAATGGCTCATGATTATAAGCAGGCTACCCTTCAGAAAAGACCATAACAACTATGATATTTGCAATATTTGCAGGGTTCCTGAATCAGTTAGACATATCTTTTTTGAATGTAGCATTGCTAGAGAAATCTGGTTATTATTTGGCATTTCTATTCCTAACCAATTTATTGTGCTTGATGTTATAATTGGATACATTAAAGGTCTGAAAAAAGACACTAATCTCTTTTGGCATGTTCTTACTTTTGAAATTTTATGGTACATTTGGAAAATCAGAAATGAAGATAAATTTCAGGGCATAGGTAGGGCCCTTACTGAGTCTTTCCATAGACTCACCATTCACAAATTTTTTTTGCAGGTATCCGTGACAATGAATATTGAAAAGCACAAATTCACCCGGTTCATTAAAGATGAAAATGCAAAGATGTATCTTCATGAGATGGAGATTGGATATAAATGGAAGCAGGCAATAAGAGGGAAGCAGGATGTCGACCTAGCACTGGAATGCCTGGGGGTAGAGGTTGCTAAAGCTAGAGACCCTATTAAAGATCAAATCTAGTTGCTCACAGAACTACTCGACGAAAAGCAAGTTGTGTGGATGGAGGGTCCCAGGGGATGGACCACGTGGGTAGATGTAACGTAGAAGTAGATACTATTTAGATATATGTATACAAATATGTATAACTTTGTGTATAACTCTCAGTAGGCAACTTGTTTATACTTTTGTAAATCTGGGCCAGTGGTCCAAGTAGACAATTCGTCCACTCTTTTTGTAATAGTGCTTCTTCTCTTATATGCAATACAAAAAAAAATTATGTTTTAAAATTTAGATTTAAAAGAAACTTCTAATTTTTTTTTGCAAATCAATTCATATTTTAAAATAAGACTAAATTCTAATAAATATTAACCATATAAAATTAATTAATATATGCTAAAGGTAAAGGTCTTTTAAATTTGATATCTCTTGAAGTCTTCTACATAAATTTATTTATAAAATATACGTATGCTAGTTTATACACACACACACACACACACACACACACACACACACACACAAGTGTGTGTGTGTGTGTGTGTGTATTCAAACCTAGATTTAAAAAAAAATCTAATTTTAAAAATTATGTTTTAAATATAGATTTTAAAAAAACTTCTATTTTTTTGCCAGTAAAATTAAATTAAATTCTCAAAATTATATTTTCAAATCTAGATTTAAAATAAACTTCTATTTTTTTCCTTGTCAATTATTTCATATTCTAAAATAAAACTAAATTCTAACAAATATTAATCATAGAAAACTAAATTCTAACAAATAAAATATACTTATGCTAGTTTATATATATATATATATATATATATATATATATATATATATATATATATATATATATATATATATATATATAGACACACACACACATGTATGTGTGTGTGTATTCAAATCTAGATTTTAAAAAAAATCTAATTTTAAAAATTATGTTTTAAATATAGATTTTAAAAAAACTTCTATTTTTTTGCCAGTAAAATTAAATTAAATTCTCAAAATTATATTTTCAAATCTAGATTTAAAATAAACTTCTATTTTTTTCCTTGTCAATTATTTCATATTCTAAAATAAAACTAAATTCTAACAAATATTAATCACAGAAAACTAAATTCTAACAAATATTAATCATAAAAGACTAAATTATAAAAAATATTGATCATATGAAATTAATTATTTAGTATACATGCACATGATAATCATAGAAACCTTCATGACTTTGAAAGCCTACAAGTAAGAAGAGTCTAACGATAAACGTTTTCAATGGCTAAGATATTGATCTATATAGGTATTAGAGAATAACTAGGTTTAAAGTTGGCAACTTAGACCTAATGCATGCACAAAGGCAACAAGAGACTAGGCAAGTGAAAAGAGGTTGCGAGGTATGGTACACAATCTTGTTGATTGTGCATGGTAAGGAATATAGACGTCTCAACTTAAAATCTTGGCTAGAAATAGAAATGTGAAAAATTCTTTTCTATGAGTTAAGCAACCTACAAAATGGAACAAGATCAAAGAGAAACAACAAGAATGCAATATACTAACTCAAACCTAAAGGTAATGAAGTGGACTATCATGCAAAGAAGATGGTATTAAGGTAAAATATAAGACAAGAAGACTGGATCCTAGTTACGCCAAGAGGAATAAAACTACAGTGGCACCCACCCTTTTTTTTTCGTGTAATTTCAATGATTAAAAATTTAAAAATGAAAAATTAAAGACTAAAATCTATATTAAAAAGAAACTTTCTATTATTATTATTATTACTATTATTTATAATAATCACTAGATAGGGGGCCTGTTAATGGGCTATTGAGAGCTATTCTTCAGAGTAAGGGCAATTCAATCCTAGAGTGGACTCTGCTTGAGAAGGGGTGGACTAAGATTAATTTTGATGGAGCGTCGAGGGGTGTTGGGGTGATTGCTCGTGATGATCAGAGTAACATTCTGGCCATTGTGGCTAAGAGATTGGTGGATGGATCGAACAATGTTGTTGAATGTCAAGCAGCGTTGGAAGCAATCCTAATGGCTGGGAAATTGGGAGTCAAGAAACTTCATTTGGAAGGTGATTCTCAGGTTGTGGTGAATGGAATAGCTCGTGGGTGAATGGAAGCATGGTTTTTAGACATGTAGGTGCGTAGAATGCAACTTCTGCTGAACGAATTTGAAGATTTTAAGGTAACTCATGTTCTTCGGGAAGCAAACATGGAAGCTGATAAACTTTCCAAAGTGGGAGCAAATGGTTCCTTGGAAAATATGTTTAGTTTGTTTGAGGACTATAGAGAGTGTAGTCCTTTTGAGTAAGATTTCGAGTTGATGGCTTTTTTGGAAAAGTGAACCCAAGCTGGATTTGTTGTGTCTATTTGTAACCTTGGCCCTGGGGGAATTTAAGTCCCTTGTGGTGTGTGTTTTTCTATTTTGTTGCAAGTGGCCTTGAGGTGTTGGTTGATGATGGAGGTGAGTGGTGTGAGTGATTGATGATGATGTTGGGAGTTATGCGAAGCGTGTGAGGCTCTCATGACATGTCATGGAGGCGGCTTTAAAGGCCCTTGTGTTTTGATTCCTGGCATTTTGTGGTGAAAGCCTGGTGTTTGGTGGAGTGATCAGGGTTTTATTCTAGGCAGCTGAGAGATAGGATGGAAGCGAATTTCTCTTTGGAATTTGATGGACAATTGCCTGCCTTTCGTGGGCCGGTCTCGAGGATCAGACTTTCAAACATCTTTAGAGTGGATGATGACGTCTTCTGGAGGGCAGTTAGGATAATGTTGGGAGAGGAATTTCTTATGCAGGACTAGTGACCTAGAACTAATCTCGACATTTCGTCTCTTTTTACAGCTTTGGCCCTGCAGGTGGGGAAGTCGACTAAAGAAGTGCAACGGATTACCTCCCTGGTCTTAAGACCCAAATGGGCAGGAGGCTTGCAGAAGGTGGTGGCCCGAGCTGTCATTGGTGTGGGGCTGAAGATGGAGGAGCAAGTAGGAGGATTGGAGTGGCCATTGGGGAGCTGCAGCCTTTAGTGGTCTGGTCGGCTTCTCGGTCGGTCGCTTCGCAGGAGGAGGATACAAGAAATGGTTGGGTTGAGATCGTGAACTTTGTTCGCCAGTTGGGGCCGACTGAATGTGTTAAGATCCGCGGGAAGGTGAGTCCCATTCAATCCGAGGCCCCCTAGACAAGAAATGGAGGCCTTTGGTTTGGCACCAGCTCCCAAAGAATTCGACGAAGGTGGTGGAGCGTGGGTCGCTATGTGGAAGCAGGCCTGGAACGTTGCCAGGTGGTGGGAGCGCGGCGTAGGAGGCTGGTCCTAGCAGGGGTATTCCCAATTTCTCAAGAGAAGAAGCTTTGGGATGGTTTCGTTTCTAGGTTAGGTTGGTTGGGGTTTGTTGTGTGGTTTTTTGTATATGTAAGCAACCCCTTTTGTGGCTATGGGTAAGGGTAGGATGATGTTTGGGTTCTTTTTTGTAGTAGGGGCGTGACCCCTTGGTATTGCAGATTGTCTATCTGCTTCCTGGTTGTAATACTTTTCTATTTTAAGCAATATAATACACTATATTATCGATCAAAAAAAAAAATCACTAGATAGGGGATAATTTAAAAATAAGTTTAAGAGTAAAATCTAAATTAAAAAGCAACTTTTTATTATTATTATTTATTAAATATGAAAAAAATTAAATCTATATTTAAAAGAAACAAATCTAAATTAAAAAGTAACTTATTATTATTTATTAAATGTAAAAAAATAAAAATTTAAATCTACATTTTAAAAAACTTCTATTTATTTTATTTTTTTTGCATACAAATCATTTCATATTCTAAGATATCATTCTAAAAATTATAAAAAGCTTCTAATTTAAAAAACTAGCATACCTATATTTTATGAATAAAATTTATGTAGATTTAAAAGAAACTTCTATTTTTTTTCTTCAGGAAAATCATTTCATATTCTAAAATGAGACTATATTCTAATAAATATTAACCATGTGAAATTAATTAATCTATCCTAAAGGTAAAGATTTTTTAAGATTTTTTAAATTTGATATCTCTCGGCGTCCTCTACATAAATTTTATTTATAAAATATAGTATGCTAGTTTACTTTAAGGACAAAATATGAGACCATTCGATATGTTGCCACTATGCCTCATAGAGTGGGATTCTCAAGGTAATACACAGATTGCAAGATACACACAAAAATATTTAGAATTCAATCAAACCTACTTTGATCCTTGAAACTTAGAATATTATTCTTCTTATTTTTTAAACATTCACTACAAATTTCTTATTGAGGTATCCACTAAATATAGCCTCAATATGAATATAGACTCAATATAAAAGCGGGTGAAATATGTGGCTAGGAGTCATGAATCTTTACACCAGGTGATAAATAAACAATCAACTGAGAACACAAGAAATCTAAAGCAAATTCAAATAATCAAACATTGAAAAGTAGAAGGGGAACCCAAGATTATTTCCAAAGCTTCTTTGCATTTGGAGTCCTCATCACTATCTCTTCCTCCTTGCTAATCTCCCTACCCTTCTCCTACAAGTGGATGCCCTTTAAGAAGATGTTTTGTAGTTGTAATAAGAGTTTGTGCAGGTACTATAATAGGGCCAACCTTAAATCACACACATTAAGCCTAGAGAATGTTAGTCAATTCTAAGTGTTTAACACTTTTAAGTCTAGAAGTGTATTCTTAGTGTGACCACACACCTTAAGCAACATATTAAGCCTAGAAAATATCAGTCAACTCTGAGTGTTTAACACTTTTAAACTTATAAATATAAGCTTAGTGTGTGTGATTTAAGTTGTTCCCTGTAATAGATTTCCAAAACTCCCACAAACTTCTCCAAAATCCCTCTCACAAATTCACACCTCCCCAAAAATGTTTGGAGAATGAAAAATAAAAATGAATGAATGTATCAATTCGCCCCTCCCTTGTACATATAAAAAATGTTCCTCCTATATTATGTTAAGTGCCACTATAGGTATGCACATGGGCTCCTCCATTGCATGTCAGTTTAAAAACAAACATTTTTTGCAAGTGTCAATCTAAAATAAAAAGCAAAATTTGCACATGTATATCGCTATATTAAGAGGTAATTTTTATATTAATATTTAATTTTTTTAAATATTTATAATAAAATAAATTCACCTATATGCAAGAATATATTGAAAATTGATAGATTAGTTTTAAAACAAAACAAGCAAATTTTTTTTGTACTTGAAATATTTATAAAATATTTTTAATTGTAAAATAATAAATAAATCATAATTACAATATATTGACCGATAAAGTAGATATAAAATAAATTTAATTATTAAACTACTAAAATTGAGAAAATGAGTGGTGACATCCTTCCTCCTCAAAGCATGCATCGTCTTGATGCAATGGTAAGGGATTATCGTCATACTAGAAATAAGATCAACAAGTTCCATATCAAACACAATTAGTATTTTCATCAACAAATTAAAAATCTTTCTTTCTTTTATTTTAACAAACATTTTTTAAAATAAGCAATAGAAAATGATATATTTAAATCAATTAATACAACATAATGCATAATTTTTAAATTAACCAATCATAAGATATCCATCATGCCAAGATTTCCATCATGCCAACTTTCCAAACAACTAGGTCATCTCTACCACAACCATGTTCTTTCCTTTAATATGTTTATCATAATCATTTAAACTCAAATTTTTGGCTAGTACGTTACTACATAAATCAATAATCAAAATCACATGCAACAAATAATTCATCACCATATAAATCTCAATTTCATGCATTTTATGAAATAACATCTATCATTAAACAACATAAGATAATTTTCCATTGTTCTCATCTAGTTTTGTGTATTATTAATGTTGGTTTATACAAGCAAAAATTGGTATGTGACATGCCTTAGTAAACACACACTAATGCAAGAAAACTATATAAAACTAAGTCATCAAACGAGGAAAAAAATGGTTTGTATCCTCAACATACTTCTATGTGGCACTAGCCATAAACACACAAATCATTCAATAAATACATGACGTATTAAGAAATCATAAACAAACATAAGCAACAATCTTTACTTCATAATTTTTTGAGTTCCATTGCAATCATATCTTCAATTGATGTTATTGGATTGAAACCATTTCTTGTAGGTAAGTAATAGCACTTTTTTTTATATATCTTTACGATATTATGCACAAATAAGATAAGAATTGTAATCATAAATATTTTATCTACATGCGGACATAAATGTTAGCAGATGGATTTAAAAGGTAGATGGATTTAAAAGGATAGTCATAAATTTGTTAGAAATCAATGCATAACCAAAAAATAAAGTCAACATGAATTCATATATGATATCCATATTTCTACTAAAATTCACCCTAACTTACAAACTTAGAGCTAAGATGGCCTCCTTGTGAGATCATTCTCAATACCAAACCTAGCAATAAGAGTTGATAAAACAAGGAATGAAACAAGATTACAACCGCGTCAATTCATGCATACTTGAAATAATCAGAAAAGTTAGTGGATCCACCTAGCTATCTATGTGATCTAGGCATCGTGCCCATCCCATCACAATCTAAACATGTGATCTAGGCATCATGCCCATCCCATCACAATCTAAACATGTGATCTAGGCAAATTATGCCATCGCATCACATCATGCTTATAACATAAAAATTCTCAATATTGACATCATATTCATGTAGAGACTCAAATGCAACCCAAAAACATTAACATAATGAATTCAAGATATAAGCACGCATTTCATTCAATATTATAATTATCTATCTAATACATATAATTTCACAACATCAACATTCATAGCAATGGACATGCTAATATACATCAAACATTTCATAAGATTTAAGGAATAATTTAAATAAATATAGGATTACCACATTCTTCACAAATTACTCACTTGAACATTCTATTAGCATTCATAGTGAACATGATAGAGAACAACACTTAACACAACATAGGACTAGTTATGTCAAACATTTAGAATAGCCATCATGATATTTACAAGAAACACCCAAGGGAGAGAATTATCAAATTTAATACTAAATCATAAAAAAGCTAGCAACTTCAACAATAACTAAAGTGTGACAAGGGTCACAAAATTGAAAAATGGATGATTTTGGTGACTAAGAGAAAATTCAAAATGCAATGTTAGTCCTTACAACACAAGGAAATTTTTTATCAATAACCAAGATATATCATTAAACTTGAAACACTTTCACATCGCAGAGTGAATAACCATTCAACCATGCAATAATTGCCCACATAGGGGAATTTTACACCATGAATCACTATCACGAGCTTGATAAAATGATGTCCACATACTTAATAAATACAACACAATAGAGGCACTATGCCACATCAAAATGATACCATCGTGATGCAGGGTTTACATTATGGACTCAATTAAATTTTTAACTCAATTACATCAATAAGATACAATCATGATGCATACCTTCCAAACTCATCCTTCATCATCTTAGTCCACACACTTCACAATATATATACTTCTCTTATTGAGTACACAATTTACACAACTACAACCTAATGGAACGAAACTAATTGACATTATATATGCATTCCAATTCACTAATTACATCTTCATGTCGACCTATGAACTAATTCTAGTATCCACAAGTTAGCCAAGCATAAATCTTTTAATTCAAACAATATGAAACATGTAGTTGTATTAGTCTTAAAGAAAACACATTAGACGAGGAGTAAGATCACATTGAACATTTCCTAACATGAACTCAACTAGTACAAAAAAAACTTCACATGCTTCCTCTAGCTAGCACACTTTACCTTCCTCTAGTGCATCCAACATAACCCTCTACACAATCAGTGAAATAGCACTATGAACACTCTCTCATCTCTAAATTTATGTATGCTTTGTTTGGTGTGGAGCTTGATCAGTCTCCAAGTGGGAGATTGTTGATAATAAGAAAGATTGACGACTATGTATGGTGGACATAACCCATTCTAGGTGAACCACGTTAAATCTTTGTGTTATTTGTGTCATGTTTTATTCCTTTATCTTTTGTATTTAGATCTGCATATAATTGTTAGTTCATATTTGCTTCGGATCTGCTTGAAACCCTAACATACTTGACCAAATCCTTTGAAACTTAGATATAATATGATTCATGTGTAACTTTCCTTAACCTCCAAGCCATAAGTCAAAATACTCTACTATGATAGAATGTGGTACCAAAAACTATGACAGAGCAACGTAATGTAAATACTATGTCTGAGCAACAGGCCTCAAAAACCTACAGTAAACACTTCTAGACCTCCACAAATATGCTAGACAGTTAGGGGTCCAACAAATACTAGTACATAATGATAACATTGAGAGAGCTATCTAGCATTACTAGACTTTGTCCTTTTTCTTCTCAATTACTCTAACTTAATTCTATCTCTTTGATATTAATGAGAACACTATATTCAATAATCTCCCCCTTTGTTATTTAATAAAAAGCTTCCCCTATGAATAACACTCCATTCTCTGTCTAACTCTCCCCCTTTGTGGAATTTCTCTCTCTGAAGCATTTTGGCATTTTGTCTCCACCTTTGACATCAATGACAAAGGGTCACTTAGATCCTTCCTCTGAGACTCTCTCTCCTCCTATTTGATACACTCCATGCACTATTGCATTCTTTACTTCACCACAAGACCATCTTTTCTACTTGCAGTAGGGAGTGAACACTCCCCTTAAACTTGTACTTCCTCCCAAATTAAGAAGATGGATATCTCACTCCCATCTTCTGTTTGAGATGCTTGATCATATCATCGTATTCCCTAGTTCTATACCATGACCAAATTTCACATTTCTATCCTAAAAGGTATTCTATTTCCTCGATCCCACTAAGGTTAAAACTTTTTGGCCTACATCTTTTTACAACAAGATTGATAACACTTACATCTCTAATTTGACATTCTTTGACTATTGATAAATGATTATAGCCTTTGTTACCTGATCTGTCATTCTTCTGAATTTGTGCAGTATGAACAACCAAATTGGTCTTTTAGGCTTCTATTCTTTTGGTTTCCACACCTTCTTAGAATCACACTTTTCATAAGTAGAGGTGCTTTCCTTTCCATCCAATTTAGAAGGTTTCACAAAGTCAATTTTCTAATGTCTCGCAATGATTTCCTTCCCATTTGATATAGAAGGATTAAAAAAAAACACTTCTACATTGTCTCGTACTGCTTTCCTTCCTATTTGATTTATAAGGCTTCACAAAACCAATTCTACAATATCTTGCAGGTAATATTCTTCCTTGTAAGGAATCTTCTACAATCTACCACCTTTTGACCAAATTTAT
This sequence comes from Cryptomeria japonica, assembly GCF_030272615.1. Lineage (NCBI taxonomy): Eukaryota > Viridiplantae > Streptophyta > Pinopsida > Cupressales > Cupressaceae > Cryptomeria > Cryptomeria japonica. Next base: position 288,510,642 of record NC_081407.1, on the reverse strand, counting down.
TGCAATTAAAATAGTACCAAGAAAAAGAATAATTGAACCTAGTATTATATGCATGTCCTCCTAGATTTTGTCTTCATGATATCCTCTTCTCTCTATGAACTTGGATGAAATTATCATCTTATTTCTTGCTATTCTCAGTCACTTTAGATTGATAAAATCTTGAACTTCCAAAGCCATTCTCATCTAGATCCTATCACAATCCGATACAGTTTTCTTCATTGAATCTAATACCAATCTTGATATGCGGTTATCTTTGACTATTTATGATCCCATGTAGAATCTTAACACCTTTTTCAAACTCCAAATTTTTCTCAACTGATAGTTTGCTTTCCCCAAATTCTTTCTCAAGGATACCAATTCTACTTCAATATTTTCACAATATTTCTCTCTGTCCTTTAATATGTTGGCAGCAGGGCAACAACAATGCAAGAAAACTAAGAGAGGTGGGGTGAATCAGTTTTCACCAAACTTAACACAAATTAACCTCAATTACACATCTGATCATGAAAGAAATAACATAAACAATCACCACGTCAACAACACACATAACACTTAGATTTTTGACGTGGAAAACCCGATTAAGGGAAAAACGACTATGGGAACCTATCCACAATAAGATGATACTCTATAGTAGTATGTGTAAATATTACAATGGGGAATGCACATGCATTTAGGTGCACAACCTAGAGCTCACCGCTTAAAACAACAAAGGGCTACAACCTTGGGAAGTCTCACTGCCTTACAAAGTTTGGACAACAATCTAGATTACACGAACTGAAAGAATAACATCTCCAAATGCCTGATTATAGTTCTGGTTAAGCTCATTGTCTGCACAATAATTCTTCTTTGCTCTTCCACACTAACGAATGATAGATTCACTTGTTCGCACATACAATAACCTCTCAAATCATAAACACAACCGCAAACACACAACTAACATGATTACATCACCTATTTATACAATTATCAACCTTACCATTAAGGTCCTCTCAACATATAAGACCTAATTACAAAATTACATCACATGATACATAAATCCATAATTGGACCAATACAATGTTGGCAAGGACATAGCATGGACCCAAAATGAATCCTTGAACACAAAAAACCATCAAATAATTTGCCAAGATCATCTGTAACACACTACACCACCGAATATGTTGCATAACATGAAGAATAACACCAGACCAATAAGATCTTCATTAACGTGCACCACGATCAATGCAAACCACCAAAACTCATAGTACACGATCAAAACATCAACAAGCATTGCGAATTCCATTGAAATCACCACAACAACTCAGATCATAAGATTCATCATTAACACCATCACCAAAGCCCAAGAACACCAACTGACAAACTGAAATATACACTTGCAAAGTTCTAAATAATGAACCATCCAATCAGAGGACACACATGGACGTCCCAAACATTCTCCAAAATATGCAACTCAATATATAATCATTCCAGAGCAATATTAATCAAATACCACCATTTTGTAACATAAAATACTGAAAAACTAGTCACCATACTGGATCGCATAACTCAACCAAATCACTACATAGCATCATGAAAATCATAATGAATCAGCTAAAGAAAAGCATCTCAAAACCCATTAAACCATATCAACATATCTGCACTAGACCACCAAAACCAACTCTACAACAACCAATTCTCTGCAACACAAGAATATGTTGACACCAATGACAACAACATATCCCAATCACTCTAATATCCAAAAATCCCCCCCTTTGGAATTGATGGAAAAATATGAATGTGAAAAACAATCAATGCAAAGAAAGAAAACAACATCCAACAATCTCCCTAAAAATAAGTCCGATCAGCGCCCCCTTAGACAGATAACTCAAAAAACACTTCAAGGTTTTTCACATGCTCTTCTCCCCCTTTGACAGCAATGCCAAACACACAAACAAATCATTATTCTCATGCATCTCTTCCTCTAAAAAGGAAAATCACTCCCCCTTAGGATAAACTCACAAATCAGATCAAATGAACAACATATTGATTACTCCTCCAGAGCAGCATCACCAACTCATTAATTCGTATAACAAAATAAGACAAGGAATTCCACCGAATCAATGCAACCCAATACATTTACTTCACAGTAGAAGGGGCAATCACTCCTAACTTATCTCTCAGATATACAAATGTCTCTACAAGCAAAGGCTTAGTGAAGATATTTGCAATCTATTCCTTAGTATATACATACTCCAGTTTGACTTCCTTATCACTTACTTCCTCTCTTAGAAAATGAAACTTGATTGATATACGCTTGGTCTTAGAATGCGACACTGGACTATTAGACATATTGATAGCGCTATAATTGTCACAATAAATAATAGTAAGCTCATGATAAACAACTCTAATATCCTTCAGCATCTGCTTCATCCAAAGTACCTGAGTACAGTTGGTAGCAGAAGCAATGTATTCAGCTTTTGCAGAAGATAAGGAAAAAAAATCTTGCTTTTTACTTGTCCAGCCAACCAACTTCTTTCCCAAAAAGAATGCTCCACCGGTAGTGCTCTTCTAATCATCAACATCAGTAAAAGCATTCAAAGTGAAATCATCTTTTTTCGAATACCACAAACCATAATCTACTATTCCCTTCAAGTATCTGAATATCCTCTTCACAGCAGTAACATGACTTTCCTTGAGATCAACTTGAAATCTACAAACAAGGCATACAACATTCATAATATCAAACCTAGTCCGAATCAAAAAAAGCATTCCACCAATCATATATCTATACAAGGTTTGGTTAGCCTTCCAAGATTCATCATCTTTTGACAACTTGCTTCCAGTCACCATAGGGGTTCCAATAGGTTTCGAATCATCTAAGCCAAACTTCTTCAACAATTCCTTCACATACTTAGATTGAGATATTAAAATGCCTTTATCAATCTCTGAAATTTGCAATCCCAAAAAGAACTTCATCTCACCTATCATAGACATCTTAGATTCTTTTTGCATATCAACAACAAACTTCTTACTCAAATCATCATCTCCTCCAAAAATAATGTCATCAACAAAGACTTCAACAATCAAAATGTTTTGATTAAGGAAAAAGCAGGTTTTGAAGGGGCCCTGAAACCCTTTATAAGAAGATTTTAAACAGCAAAACTACGAGAAACAGAAATTAACAGAACCACAAAAAACCAGCGGAAAACCGAAGAAAACCCAAAAAAGCCCCAAAAAGCCAGCAGGCCTTCCAACAATCAGATTTTTTCCAAGGCTTTAGCCAGGGTGTTGTTGATTTCATACAACTCCTTGATGTTGTCTTTGAAGTTTGGGGGGTCCTTTGCTGAGGCCACCACAACTTTCTTGATACCAGCCCTGGTTCTCTTCGCAGTGTCGCCCACCGGAGTAGCATCCCCGCTGCCAATTTGGGTGGTCTCTTCCTCTAGTTCAAGATCCACGACCAGTTTAGGAGTGTAGGAGTGAGCAAAGACCTTGGCAATGTCCTCCAAGTTTTTGGTGACAGCAGAGAGGATACTTGGGATAACTCCCATCATATTTTTCATCGCTTCTTTTCCCTCTTCTAGCGATTTTACCTTATTCTCCATTTCCTGCTTCCAATTAATTTGCTCTTTGTTTTCATCCTCCCTCTTTTCATTCGTATTTATCCCTTTCTTTTCCAGGTTTTTAGGGTCTCGTATGTCCATCTATCGAAATCCATTCTAGCCTTAGAGAGCTTCTTGAGGTTATCAAGGATAAGCCCTTTACCAACACTTTCCTTGTCCTCGCTATCCCTATCCTTAGTTAGGTCCTTCTCAGAGTTTTTGTTCATTTCCTTCTCAGAATTCACTCTGGTTTACTCATTATCCTTGGGATCAACTTCTTCCATCAGATGGTTGTTGTCCTTACCAAGGCAATCGCTAGGGATAGGGCTTTCTTGGCCAGGCTCATAATCGCCACTTTCTTCCTCGTTACCCAGCTCCTCATCTTTCTAGTTGTCTTCACCAGTGGAGTCGTCCGTCTCCACTCCGCTACTTTCCTTAACAATGTCCTTTGTTTCCAACCCAGGGACACTTTTCCCTTTTTTGCTAGAGGACGCCTTCTCCTTGCTAGTTTCTCCCTCTTCCATCCTTCTCTTGCCTGGAGAGGTGAAAATCCTCTTATTTTCTAGCAAGGCAATGGTTTTGTAATGCTCGTAGATGAGCAGCAAAAGCCCGTAGTGGAGAATCGAGCTGGAAGGGTTGGTCCTGTGTTTGTTGAGGGACCTAAAGAGTGACCGAAAAAGGTAGTAGGGTAGGGAAACCTTTTTGTCATGTCTAAAATGGTTTAAGAGCACGAAGTGGTAGGTGTGGGCCCTGGAGAAATGACCTTCAATCATGATGTACTCCATAATTGCGTTCAGAACCCAACCCCACAACTTCTTGATGTTTGCAGCTTCGTAGTAGCCCCCGGTAGCCTTGCCAATTTTAGCTCTCTCTTTCTCTTTCTAAGGGAACAAGTTAACCGCATTGTTGGAGACTTTGAGGTCTCAGAATAAATTAAGCCCAGTGTGGGGCATTCTAGTCACAGTGGAAATGAGCCCAGCGTCTAGTTTAAATTTAACACCATAAAGTTTAAAAGAGCCATTAGACCAGTTTTCGGAAATCTTGGAAATGGCTAAGTTAACCCTACCTTTTTCATAGTCCTCAAGCTTCTCCATGAAGCTGGTAAGAGAGCCCTTCTCCAATTTCGCCCAGACTTTTGGCATCGCTTTCCACGTCGCCATGTTGTCTGGTTCTTCCCGCCTTAGGTCTCCTCCCATCTTCGAATGCGGGCTATCTGCACTGTTTCTTTGCAAATTATAACCTGCTTTCCCTAAGTTGCTCAAGTTTTCGAACTGAGTAACCCACAAAGTGTGCAGTGATTTATTAGAGATAATAGAAGCTCTGCCGCAATGCCAAGTAATGATGGCCTTTCCAGCTAGGCATGAATGATGCTTTTTACTTGTCATGATTGAATTGTCCTTCTCTCCCCATATAACGGTCCTTTCTAAGGAGCTCTTTGATATTTAAATTGAGATCCTCTTTATGCCAAATCATTTGAGAGTCAGAGTTAACTCCAGTATTCACTAAACAATCCGCAACACTATTTTTCTCTCTGAAGGCATGTTGAATAATAATTTCTTTGAAACTGGCAATGATCTCTCTAGCTTTCATGATGATATTTTCAATAGACCAGGAAGGCTCTGATTCCCCCTTTAAGCACTTAATAATATTAAGTGAATCTCCCTCGAGCCATATTTTATCATAATTTAGATTTTTGGCTATAATTAAGGTATTCAAGGCGATAGAGGCTTCAGCAAAATGGCTAGTTTGATTCCCCAGAGGACCCGCCACCGCCTTAAGACAACTTCCAGCAAAATTCTTGACAATGCCCCCATATCCAGCTTTACCCGGGTTCTCTTTAGAAGCCCCATCAAAGTTAGCCTTAATCTATCCCTACGGGGGAAAACACCAGACTAGACCTTCTCTTCCAGTCTCCTTGTTAGCAGTAGTGGTAGAAAGGTTCCATCTATCTTTAAAATCATCTTTAGCAGTAGGTCCCTGATCAGTGCAGTAGAGGCTTTCAAAAATACTCCTAAATATTTTATCTGTAACCACTTCAGGAATAGCCCTTTTATCCCTAAAAATCCTATTGTTGCGCTCTTTCTAGATATGTCAGATAACAATCGACAGAGTAAGTTTCTAGTCTCCACAATTTTGGGATTAGAATTAGGGCAATGCCATTGAAGCCAAGTGTCACCAAGAGAGTTCGGGAAGACCCAGCTCAGGTTCCACCTGGTAAGGATGATTTTCCAGATATCGTGGCTAAAAGTGCATTGATTGAGAATATGGCAAGCTGTCTCTTCTTCCCTGCAGCAAAGAGAACACCTATTAGGAAAAGTAATACCTCTTTTATGGAGATTGTCCAGGGTTAAAACCTTATTTTGGATGAAAATCTAGAAGAAGATGTTAACCTTAGGAACTAACTTCTTGTTCCAGACTTTAGCCCATATGGGAATTTCTTCCACTGGGACATTGTGGATAGCCACAGCGGAGGAAACATAGTATTTCCCATTCAGAGTTTTCCTCCATATCAATCTGTCATCTTTGTTGTCTCTAGGGATTTTAGTAGAGAGAGCAATTTGAAGGAACTTGAGTCCCGGACACTGCTGGCTAAAATCAATCTAGTTCCTATTTCTCCAGTAATCTCTTACCATTTCACCACACCTGCTTTTGAATCGGTCTTTCCAATCTTTAAGAATTGGGATTTCCTCCAGAGGTTTATCCAGGATCCATCTATCTTCCCAAAATCTTATTCTCCTCCCATCCCCAAGGTTCCAAGTTCTGCCAGCAGCAGCTCAACTTTTAGCTGATTGCACAACATTCCATATGGCGGATCCTTCAACATTAAAAGAGTTGTCAAAGAATTCTTCCTCAGAAGGTTGCATATAGAGATATTTGTTTTTCCAGATAGAGTTTCATTCTCTTTCCTCTCCTTTGAATCTCCATATTTGTTTGGCTAATAAAGCTTTATTCATAGAACCAATGTTCCTTAAGCCCAGCCCACCTGAGACCTTAGGGGAACAAATTTTATTCCAGGCAATAAGGGGAATTCTGTTTTTAACTTCCACTCTCGACAAAAGGAACTTTTTTTGGATTCTTTCAATGGCTTCCGCAAACTTAGAGGGGATTTTGAACAAGCTAAGAGCATACATAGGAAGATTTTGGAGAGTGGCTTTGAGCAGAGTGATGTTACCTGCTTGACTTAGGACAGCCCCTTTCCAACCAGCAAGTTTCAAGTTAGTTCTATCAATTAGCTTGTTCCAGACCTCATGCTTGAGGCACAGAGGAAGCCCCAAATAGGTAGAGGGGAACTCAGAGATGTTGCAGCCAAGTAATCCTGCCAATCCTTAGTTGCCTTTGGACCAGGGTATTGATGAAAAACAAAAACTTTTATCCCAATTGATTTTTTGGCCAAAGGTAGATTCATAAGTATTCAGAATAATCTTCATATTTTTAGCTTCCAAGATGGTGGCTTCCCCTATGGTAATAGAGTCATTAGCGAATTGTTCATGAGAGCAGACAACATTGGGTGAAGAAGGTTTCAGACCCTTAAGATTTCCATCTTCCACATTTTTAAGGATGAATCTACCTAGGCATTCAGCAAGAATGGTGAACATGATAGGGGATATGGGGTCCCCCTATCTAAGATCTCTAGACCTTTTGAAGAAACTGGATGGGGAGCCATTGACAATAACAGCAGAGGAGGAAGTTTCCATGAGTTGAGAGCAGAGCTGAATAACTTTGTCACCAAAACCAAATGGTTTCTTGATCCTAAGGAGAAACTGCCAGTTCACTCTATCAAAAGCTTTAGCCATGTCTAACTTTAGGAAGAATCCTTGGTTATTCGCCGCTTTCAGGGAGTGGATATTTTCATGAACGGAAATAAAGGAGTCCAAAATCTGTCTTCCGGGGACAAAGCCATTCTGCTGGACAAATATAATCCTTGGAAGAATTTCCAATAACCTGGAAGTCAGAACCTTGGATAAGATCTTGTAGACAGAGTTACACAAGTTGATTGGTCTAAACTTGTTAAGAGAATCAGCTCCGGGGATCTTTGGGATAAGGACAATGAAGGTAGCGTTCAGTTCCTTAAGAAGTCTTCTGGAGCCAAAGAATTCCTTAACACCATTGCATATGTCAGCCTCCACTATGTGCCATAAATTTTGGAAGAAAAACATGGGGAAGCCATCTAGACTAGGGGATTTATCACCCTGAAAGGAGAAAACCACTTTTCTGATTTCCAGATTAGAGGGAATACGGGATAAAAGGTGGTTGTCATCTTCCGACAGGATAGGAGGGATAGCTTGTAAAAGGGTGTTTTGCTTGCTGAAATCCAGGTTATCCACATCACCCAACAGGGTGCTGAAATGCTTGAGAGCTTCCTTCCTAATGTTGCAGTCCTCAGTTAGGATGCCTTTATTGCAATTTAGTCTGGATATTATGTTGGCTGCCCTATGCTTAAGAGCAGTTAGGTGAAAGAAACGGGTATTTTTATCACCTTCCTTCAGGAACAAGGCTCTTGATCTTTGTCTCCAGAAAGTCTCTTCATTAGAAATGATGGAGTGGTATTTAGATAAAAGATCATTTTCAACCATCCTAAGATCTTCAGTCAACCCCACCTCTTGGATTCTATCTTGAACATACTTTATTTCATCTTTGACTTGAATTTTTTTCTTGAATATGTCCCCAAAAATCTCTTTGTTTCGGGTTTTAATTTTGGCTTTTATGATGTTGAACCTTTTGGCAATTCTAAAAAGAGCCTTACCCTCCACTTCAGAGTTCCATCATTTAGCAATGCAAGCTTCCAGAGAAGGATGGGAGAGACAAGCTTTTTCAAATCTGAAAGGGAAATTTCTCTTTGCCGAAAAAGAATTGGCAGTAAAGGAGATGGGGTAATGGTCTAAACCAATTTTGATAACAGAAGCAAGGGAATAACTATACTTAGAAAGCCAGTCAAGAGAAATTAAAGATCGATCAAGCTTGACTTGAATCAGATTAACTCCAGTTCTTCTATTGGTCCAGGTGAAATTGATGCCCCAGAGATCCACACCAATGAGAGCTTGGTCGTTAATGAAGTCCATAAGGTCTTGTTTCCCATCAAGTTGTAAAGGGATACCTCCCATCTTCTCATCATCTTTGAGCGGGGTATTAAAGTCTCCCATAATAATCCAGCTTTGATCAGCAAACTGGAGTCTGTCAGCTGCGAGGCTTTTCCAATATTTAGCTCTCCCGGATTTGGTATTAGGCGCATAGACATTAGTTACCACCCAAATAAAGTTGTCCTTAATATGCTCAGATTGAACAGAGATCCTATTAGAAGCAGGGATGATTTCCTTTCCAGTAATGGTTTTTTGGTTCCAAAAAATCGCAGTTCCTCCAGAAGCTCCCTCCGAGTTAGATCCTATGACTCCATTTTCTTTAAAAATTCTAATCTTTTCAACTTTTTCTTTAGACATCTTGGTTTCCTAAACAAGGACCACATCCGGTTTATGATCTTTGATGATGTTCCGTAACACATCCTGCTTATGAGGGGCGTTCAGCCCTCTGATATTCTAGGATATTATCTTCATACTTTAACTGGGGAGAGGGCTGACTCAATGGAACATTGTGTTCCATCAGCACGGTTCTTCTAGCTTTCCTGTTCCCTTTGATGTTTTAGGGATGGCCTTCCCTGCTTTTTGTTCTGACTTCCAACATCTGCCTTTTTCTTGATCTTGCTTCTAGTTGAGATTCCTCCATTGAGTTCCTCCTTGTTCGATTTTCCTTCTCTTGATCTAAATATCCAAAGGTTCCCATCCAGCAAATCCATACTTTGAGAAGGGGTTTTACAGAGGAAAGGCTTTGGGCTACCATTGGTTAAAAGCAGTAAGAGCTCAGTATCAGAAGGGTCTTGAGCTTCATTAAAATTTTCCTCAACTGGTTTTGAGAGTGAAAAGGCTGGAATGGTCTCTTCCTTCTCCTGACTCATTGATCCAACCTCCTATCTAGAATGGATTCTTCCTTCTCTTGACTAACAGATCCAGTCTCCTGGTCCTCTGGGTTTTTTTTGTTGTTCAACTCAATTCCTTGCTCTGCTTCTTTAGCGCTCTTTGATTGGTCATTGGAGCAAACACAATCTTGTTGGTCATTACTGCTACTGCCATTCCTCTTGGCTTCATTCATAAGATCTGTTATATCCTTATTTTGGTTACACTCAGTTGTTGACAAGTCTCCTTTTTTGTTTATCATTTGCCAAATCTTTTTGTTCTTGTTGTTGCTATCAGTCTTGTTTTCCTTGTTTTTCTTGAGCGGACATGATTTGGCCCAATGCCCCAATTTTTTGCAATGGAAACAGGATTGAGGCATATCTGTCATTTGATTAACATTTACGCAGATGCGAGAAAAGACTAACCTTGATTTAGCCACCGTCATCGAGTCGATCGACAAGAGTTCTCCAAAGGATTTTGCAATGCCCTTGAAAACTTCCTCATTCCAGTGTTCCAACAGAAGACCTGCGAGGCGCATCCAGACTGGCGCAGAAACAAAGAAGGATTCGTCAAGGACGAGATTCGGGGCCCATTTCTAAAGAGCTAGGGATGATTTGCCAAACATCCAAGGGCCTTCGCAGAGAGATTTTTTCATGTCTTCTTCAGGGTTGAGTGCGAAGGTAAAAAACCCTCTAGGCAGCACTGCCACTTCCACTTGTCCTTTAACAAACCATTTTCTCCTTATGAAATTCCTAACATCATCAATGTTAGGCCTAAAGCCAGAGAATCGTCCTACTAATGTCATAGAAAGGCCATCAACAGTCATATCAACCACTTTGTCCGAAACAGAAATAGCAAACTGTCCAGAGGCAGGGTCTGAAATGTTTGATACTTCTAAGAGCCCAGATTTAACCAGCGGTTTCACTCCAAAGAGCGAAGACCATTTTTTTCCTTTACCTCTATCGTATGGGTCCTTGGGGTTTGAATCTTTTTCCTCTCCCAGTTTTGCTTTTTCCTTGTCCTCTTCTGACCCTTGAGGTGCCTGACCCCTACCTGATCGCCAGTTCCTATCCCAGAAAAACTGCAATCTCCAAGAAATCCGCTATTCCCAGGGATTCCGCCATTTCCCAATTTAAAAATTGGGACTCCCGCTTCTTTTCGCTCCACACTCGCTCTCATAATGTTATCATTATCAACCTTGAAGTATAAATTACTATCATTCGTACCTTTTATAAAATCCCAACTTCATCAAATACATATCCAATCTAGCATACCAAGCTCTAGGGGCTTGTTTAAGACCATACAATGCTTTCTTCAATCTGCAAACCATGTATTCTTCATCTGTCAATGAAAATCTATCTGGTTGCTCAATATAGACTTCCTCTTCCAACTCACCATTCAAAACCCATCTGATATACCTTGAATTTCTTATGAGCGGCATATGCAAGAAATAGTCTAACAACTTCAATTCTAGCTACTGGAGCAAAAGATACCTCAAAATTAATACCTTCCATTTGTGAATATCCCTTACATACCAATCTTGCTTTGTTTCTGACAACTTATCCAACTTCATTCAGCTTATTCTGGAACACCCATTTAGTACCAATTACATTCGTGTCCTTAGGTCTCAGAACAAGTTCCCATGTTTTGTTCTTTTCAATCTGATCTAGCTCTTTTTCCATAGCTTTTACCCAATTCTCATCTTTACAAGATTCAACAACATCTTTAGGCTCAATTTTAGAAATCAAACATGTCTCTTCAACAACAATTCTTCTCTTAGTCATCACACATTTATTATGATCGCCAATAATCCGATTCTTTGAATGATTTAGTTTTACATACCTCGGGGTCTTCTGATTATTTTGATTTTCAGGCCCTTGAACTTCTTCACCGGCAACAACATCAACGTTCCCTATCTCTACCTCTATCGGATCACTCTGCTTCATGCTCTCATTCTGCACTTGCTTTGTAGTAACATCCTGATCATCAGACTCATATCTGCATGCTTTGATTTGCTTCCCATGATTCTCATATACCTTCACATTTACACTTTCTACTATCTTTCTCAGTCTCTTGTTGTAACACTGGTACGCTTTTCTCTTAGTAGAATAACCCAAAAAGATTCCTTCATCACATCTTGCATCACTTTTTGCTATATCCTCATCTCTTTTGATATAACATTTTCTTCCAAAGATTTTGAAATATCTAATTGTAGGAACATGATCGTTACCATAGCTCATAAGGGGTCTTACCGAAATCACCTTTTATATGCACTTGGTTGAATGTGTATATAGCAGTGCTAACAACAAGTCTCTCTAGTAGATATGCGGAACATTCTGTTTAATCATCATGGTTCTAGCAGAATCCAAAACTGTTATGTTCTTCCTTTCAACAACTTCATTTTGTTGAGGGGTTGTAGGAGCAGATAACTGTCTCCAGATTCCATTCTCTTCACAAAAGGAATTAAATTTCACTGGAGGTGAATTCATGGGTCATGTAATGTGTCCTTAGGGGTCATATTGTGTCCTACCACCCTTTAAGACACCATATGACCACTTAATACACCATATGGTGTCGTTATGGGTTGTATGGTGTTCTAAGGGGTCATATGATGTACTATGACACCTTAGGACACGGTATGACCCCTTAGGTATCAAATTTTGTAAGCAGTATTGGCACTACTTTTTATATTGTAAAAAAGGTTCAGCTTGCCACCTCGGGACACCGTATGACCCTTTAGGACATCATATGCTCCTAAAGGGTCATGTTGTGTTATGTGGGTTCCAGAGAGAGAGAAAGAGAGATGGGGGAGGAAGGGACGAAGGGAGCAAGAGGGAAAGAAAAGGGACAAAGGGAGATGGGGAGAGAGGAAGACATGTCACATGATGTCATTAGGGGTCACGTGGGGTCCTAATTGAGCCACACATGTGTTACAACACCATATGACCCCTTAAGACACCATTTGACCCCTTGAAATATCATACATGGTCCGAAGAGGTCATTAGGTGTTATGTGGGGTCTTGAGAGAGAGTGATAGAGAGAGAGAGAGGAATACAATCTAGTACAATAAGATATCAAAAGATAATATATATCAATATACATACATACACATATACATATAATACACAAATAATCAAAAGGAAATACACATATGTGGGTGTATATATACATAATATATTATATATTATTATTATATATATTATATACATATATATAATATATATTATATGTATACACATTATATATACATATATACATGAAATATCATATTTTACATATTATACATGTATACATATATGTATGCACACACCCACATTGTAAACATAGGCAGAAGTGCGTATGCGCTTTTCTAGATTTAACATTGTGTACGCGCTTCTTATTGTAAAGAAATATCGTACATGATTTTGTTTTAAAATACCCCGTACGCGTTGTTTATAGTACAGGGATCCCATACGCGATTTTGACTGTTTAGGCTTGTGAATAGGCCTAGATGACAAAGTTGTGGGTTGGAAGTTTGATTTCCCTTCATTTCCCTCCTTTTTGACGTGTTTTGTTTTATCAACTTGGTTTCTCGACTTTCTCATCATTAGGTTTACACTTTATCAAGTGGGTATTTCTAAAATCGCCACCATATTTTTACCCATCTTCTGAGCTTTCTAGCCATATAATTTGTTTTAAATTTGAACAACAATAACATACTATTATTGAATTTCTTTTACCAGTGTCTCCATAGTTGTCAGAGACATATGTGTACCATTTTTTTAATAACTTTTAATATACTTATCCAAATTTTTAAAAACTTTATATATTATTGTAGTGCACTTGATTCTTTACAATATTTTCGATTGTTTTGGTGCAAGTTATGCTTCGCACACGAACAGGTACCTGATTTTCAGGATGTGCTCGATTGGAAAAACCATTAAAAAAAAAACTCAACAAAAAAATATACAACTTCTAGTGCTCACCCTTAACTATCTTTCTGCCAAAGAATTTGTCAAAATACTAAATCTAACTATGACTTTTTTGAAGCGCACATCAGACACTATTATATTTTTTCAAAAAAAATCAAGGTCCATTTTTCGTGCACGAAGGATTTGACCCCCTTAATCTTATCCAATTTTGAAAAAAATTAGTAGTTTGGAAACTAGATTCAAAGTACTACAATTTTTGTTCTTTGAGTATCTTCATATCTTGAGTGGATGGCTCTCAACTTTCTCCTCCAAGTTCAGGTTTACCTGATTTCAGAAGAAAAAAAAAAGGTATTCACTTATACACCCCTTTTTGCACACCATCTTAATGCACTTACCCCTTCATTAACACGCACCACGATCAGTGTGGACCACCAAAATGCATAGTACACAATCAAAGAACATCAACAAGCATCGTGAATTCCACCGCAATCACTGCAACAACTCAAATCATAAGATTCATCATTAACACCATCACCGGAGCCCAAGAACACCGACTAACAAACTGAAATATATGCTTGTGAAGTTCTAAATCATGATCCATCTGATCAAAGGATACACATGGACATCCCAAACATTCTCCAAAATCCGCAACTCAAGATATAATCATTCTTGAGCAATATTAATCAAATACCACCATTCTGCAACACATAATACTGAAAAAGCAGTCACCATACGGGATCACATAACTTGACCAAATCACTACATAGAATCATGAAAATCATACTGAATCAACTACAGATAAGCATCTCAAAACCCAATAAATTGCATCAACACATCTGCACTAGACCACGAAAACCAACTCTTTGCAACAACCAATTCTCTACAACACATAAATATGTTGACATCAATGACAACAACATATCCTAACAACTCTAATATCCAACATAATATTCCCATCATGCCATCTTCTATCTTTTTTGTTTCTAATTGAATTTTTAAATCTATGATTAGCTTTTCAAATTTTTCAAGACTTTGTGTTAGTTTATCTTTGGCTTTAATGTCCCTTGTCATTATTTTCTTAAACTATCTCTTGATTTCCTTGACAACACAATATATTTCTTCCTCAAAATCCACTTCTTCTTCATCTCTGGAATTCACATTTTGTGCACCGAAGTCTAAGGTTTCCATTGCCATGAATAGGGATTCTTCGTCACACTCACTTCAGGAGGTATATTGATCATACTTATAGAACGAGTAGCTATCTTGTTTAAAATATATATTTTTCTTTTCATTCTAAATTTTTTTCTTCTTAGGCTTTGACTTCTTATAGTTCTTTTGATAGGATTTGTATTTTTTTTCTTCATCATTGCTTCCCCTATAGGGACACTTACCCGAAAAATGACCTACTTCACCACAACTGAAACATTTGAAGGCTAAATTACCTTTGTATTTTTCAAAACCTCTTTGCAACTTCCCTACAAAGTTAGCCTCTTCCAAATATTAATCATCACTAGAATCAAACTCTTCAATTTTCTTAAATGCCTTGAAACTGCCTCTTTTCTTAAAGATTTATCATTCACAATTTTCATCTCATATGTAGTTAGCATTCCATGTAATTCATCCATAGTAAAAGTGTTTAGATCTTTAGCTTCTTCAATTATAGAAACTTTTAAATCAAACATTAGGGGAAGGGATCTGAGTACCTTTTTCACAATTACTACTTCTTTCATTTCTTCACCAAGCCCTGTAATGGTGTTAACAATTTCATCAACATGGAGTAGGAATGCAATGAAATTATCTTGTTCCTTCATCTTTAGACTCTCAAACTGACCTTGGTAGTTCTAGAGCTTTACCTACTTGAGTTTATTCATCTCCTTTGTAGATATTATGCAAATTATCCCAAAATTCCTTTACAGTCCTTCAATACATTATTTAAACAAACTCAGAGTTAGATAATCCATAAAAGAGCATTTCTTGCCATAGAATTATTCTCGCAAGCTTTTTTTGTAGCCTAATATCTTGGAGGATTTTTTGGAATCTCATAACCACATGCAATTTCCTATCAAACATCAAACTCTAAAGCCATTAGATAGGATTCCATCCTTACAACCCAAAACGTATGATTGGAGCCATCAAATTGTGGTGCCTTGTTTGAATAAATACCTTCTTGAACAATAGTGTGGACCATCCTGAATTTGCCTCAAGTTGTTAAGCTTCTCCAAGGAACTTAGCTCTGACACCAATTGGTATGCATAGAGATATACTGAGAGGGGTGAATCTGTATATGCTAATTTTAATTTAAAAATTAATGCAACATTAAAACCATTACCACATCTCATAATATCATCAAGACGACTATGTAAGAGATAAGCATATTCACACATTAACACCAAAGAACACCATATTTACGTGAAAACTCTGAAGGAAAAAATCAAATTGAGAAAATCTATTTACTTGTCCATCACTCAAATCCAACCTCACAAAATAATAAAGAACTTACAATGGTTTTTCATGCACCAAGCCACAACAATTTCAATCTAAGGAGACACTAATCCCTAATATTATTTGCAACACTAACTACATGATACATCAATCCCCTAATCCAAGTAATTGATCATCAACTCAAAAAATGAGGACCAACCTCAAAGACCTTTCATACTCAACCTTCATCATCTAACTCATCTGATTTGCTTCAGAACACTCTCACAATGTGTATAGGATATGCATTTTAGTTCACACACTTCACAATATATATACTTCTCTTTATTGAATATACAACTTACACAAATACTACCCATTGGAATGGAATTGACAAACTTTTTATATGTGTTTCAATTCACTAATTACATCTTCATATCAGCCTAGAAACTAATTATAGTGCCTACAAGTTGGCCAAGCATAATTCCCTTAGTTCAAACAATATGAAAAGTGTAGTTGGCTCAATCCTAAAGAAAACACGTTACATTAAAAGTAAGGAAACATTGTGTATTTCCCAATATAAACTCAATTGTTCCCCAAAAAATCTTCAAGCACTTTTTCTAGTGAGAGCACATTACCTTCCTTTGATGCATCCAATAGAACCTTCTACATAGTTAGTGAACCAGTACCGTGAACACTCTGTCATCTCTAACTTTTTATATACTTGACCAAATATATTAAAACCTAGTTATAATATACTTCATGTGCAACTTTACTTAGCTTCCAAGCTACAAACAAAAATATTATACTGTGGTAGAATGCGATACCAAAAACCATGATAATACAATATAATGTAAATACTATCTATGACAAATAGATCTTAGAAACCTATCACAAACACTTCCAAATATCCACAAACACACTAGTCAATCAAGAATAATATATAGTGATACATAACGATAACATTAAGAGAGCTGTCTAACATTATTAGGCTCGGTCCTTCATTGTTCTCAAATACTCTGACATAACTCAATCTCTTTGACATTAATGACAACACTATATTTGATAAACTCTCCCTTTTTCATTGATGGCAACAACAAAATGCTCCCCCTATGAATAACTCTCCATTCTCTGTCTAACTCTCCCCCTTTATGTGATATCTCCTTTTGAAGCATATCGGAATTTTTTTGTCCCTTTTAACATCAATGGAAAAGGGTCACTTGGTTCCTTCCTTTAATACTTTCTCTCTCCCTATTTGATACAATCCATACACTGTTACATTCTACGCACCATTGTAAGACCATTGTATCTACTTGTAGTAGGGAGTCAACACTCCCTACTAAATATGCACTACCCTTCATCCTTTGATCTCATGCATCATTTAGCATCTTCTAGATCCATGATTGCATTACATCTATTGTGGTGAAGTTTTTTCCTTTGCAGCTTAGTCCTTGAAGCTCCATCTGCCTATCTCACATTTACATTCATCCACTCAATCCATCTATCTCCTATCTAAGATATTCCTTCATTCTTTCATCCATTTATCAAGCCTTAGTTCTCCCTTGTCATTAGTTCCTATCTATTCCTCTATCTAAATCATCTTCTCCTCCATTTTCATGCAATCTCATCTTATCAAATCCATTATTTCATCCATCCAATTCACTTATCCAATTTTTCCAATGTAATCAATCCTAATCCATGCAATCCAATCCATTGATTTTGATCCAAATTAATAGATAATCCATTTATCCACTTTAATATGGTTATCATCATCAGATGTATCCTTCCCAATCCAGGTGTTTTCCATATTACTAACAACACCAATCCTTGGGATACACATTGTTCTTACCATTAATTTTGTCATCCTTATCATGGTTGCTAATCATTTGATTGATCGCTTTTTACATTAACCTAGAGCACAATCCTTGTTTTATTTTGTTTTATTTTGTATCCTTGCTTGTTGCGTGTGTGTGTTATCATTGTTTATATTTATCATATTGTTTGCACCATATTGCCATAGTGACATCATGATCTTCCATAGCATGGTGTCAAAAGGAATATGACTGCATTTGACCTTTTTTATGATGCACTTGGCATATCATTACTTTGGTTTCTTATACCTCAAACATAATAGTAACTACAGTATCAAATATAGGTTGCTTATAATATCATTGCAACATGATTATCATACACCCATCCTCTCCATACAAATCTTCATCATCCCTATCTTCTCTCATGTCATTTTATCTTTCTTCCTATAATCTTCTCATCAATTTGAGAGCACACCCATGTTCTTTGAACCCACATGACCTCTTAGAGGGGCATGCCTAACTCCCATCCAATGACTAGGGCACCATGCCACTAGTCCTCATCCCTTCCTACTCACTATGTTTTATCCTTCTTTGAAATGATATCAATTGCCTTTTTTGCAACATCAGCTCAAAGATGAGAAATATTTAGACACCTAAATATGTCTATACCTAACCACACTTGACTTTACCCTATCTTAGCCATTTATTATTTATTAATTTAATTTACATGTATTACCTTTATCTTACCTTGTTCTAAGCCATTAATTAAATAAATAATTATTATTTCTTTAATTAATTTATCTTTCATATTTATCCCACATTATCATACACATTAATTAACTAAATATTTATTGTATGTTTAATTAATTTACCTATTATCTTTATCTCACCTTTCTCTAAGCCATTAATTAAATAAATATTTATTATTTATTTAATTATTTTTTCCTTCCACATCACACTTCTTCAATAATTAATTAAATAATTATATTATTATTTAATTAATTATTGAGAGTCGCATGACTAACTAAGACCATTTCTAGATTTATTAAACCTAAACACTATCCATTTAATACTACATCTCTAAATCTCAATCATCCACATAAGGATGTTGCTCTAGTCAAACCATAAATCTAACCTTACACCTCATGTGACACTTATCACATGATTGTACAACTTTTGACCTACAACCTAAGCTTCATTCAATTTTAACCATCCATTAACCAATCCATCTAGACCCTTGATTTCCCTATTGAAAATTCTATAATTAGATGCCTTACATCCCATTTGATCATCTATTTCTCCATAGCCTTATGTTGTTGCATTTTTTTATTTAATCTATCGACAACATACCCTTGGCTTATCCACTTGATCTTTAATCATCACAATTATATTGCCATGCTATTGGTTTCATAAACAACCACATTCCATAATCAAAAGAGTAAATCAAGTGGAGCTAGGGTGTATCGAATGGTTGAGATTTGGAGATGTAATATGAAATGGATAGATAAATGCAAAGTAAGTTTGATTATTGTGACAAGTGTTTAGGTTCAAGGAATCTAGACAAGGTTTTAGTTAGTCATGTGACACTCAATAATTAATCAAATAATAATATTATTCGATTAATTAATAGAAAAAGGTTAATGTGGAAGTATAAATTGATTAAATAAACAAGATTTATAAATTAAATTAGCTAAATGATTTAATACATTAGTTAAATAAATAAATATAATTTATTTAATTCAAGTTGGCAAATAGGATAAAAATATCACAAGGTGACATAAAGTGGTATTAGGATCCTACGAATGACTAGTTGACAAGGGTGTGTTCAATTTCATTTTTACATAAATAATAATCAATAAGTAATGGACAAAGGGAAGGATATGTGAAATCCAAACCCTAGATACAAGGAAAATCAAAGCATTGGAAGTATAGGTTATATTTATATCTTAAATAATTTGATGAAATGAATCAACATATATCTAAAATAATAAGATAGAAACACAAACCTCAAGATACAACACTAAAATGTGTAAGATATGTTAAGTTCGCCAAACTATAAATGATAAATGAACCCTTAGCATACTAAAGGGAGTTAATTTTTTTTTACCATAGATTAACCTAGATCTACAATATCATGTTTTAAAACATAGAAAACCTAACACAACACATTTAGTTGAGTCTAATATAAGACAAAATATAAGAATGTACTCAACAAAGATATAAGAATGTGTAATTCTTCCTCTTTCAATTTTGAATAATGTATTGTGACAAACATTGATTGTTTATTGAAATAGAAACATATTTATGAATAATTAAATTTGATTTCTTACATCTCCAAATGGAATCACCTTGAACTTAAAAATTTACAATCATATCTAACATGTAACCTTGTATGCACTATATTGATAAATGAATTGGCACTTACTAATTCCCAAAGATAAATTTTCAATTTCCCTCTTAGGTAAGTGGGGAAGCAATATGAAAATTGCTTGAATACATCTTGGTTCATGAATTCCTCCTTACTAACTATACAAGTAAATTTTTCTTTGCATGATCATCCCTTTGTAAAGTATATATCACACTAAGAATGGAATGCCAGGCCTCAATTAGAATGGTTTTGGCACGGGATCAAATGGCATACTCACCTTCAAGATGAAAATTCAAAGTAAACAAGATGGAAATTGTGAATACAAATAGTCTAACTAGAGATTAAACAAAGACCAGAAGACAAGTCCTCACAAATCAACATTGTTATGATTTTTGTCTATGGGTTTCCATGTGAGACTTACAAGAGTCTACTTAATAGAAAGAGAGAAAAGCAAGGTAGGTGCTCCAGAAAATGACAACCACTTATCCTTATATAGAATAGATCAAGATTGTTGTTTATAACGAGAACAAAACTAACACTAGAAGGGAAGTCATCACACATACCCATCTTGATCATCAATTTATTAGCTCTAAGTGGGGCTACAAGGGTTCTTTGATGTTAAAACTTCTACTCATAAATTCATTGCATTGTAGTAAGTCCAAAGGTGGAGAGGGTGAAGAGACTAGAGAGGATTTCATTTTACAATCATGGATCCTTTTCAGAGGACTCTACATTGAAAGATATGATATTTGTTTGTTGTTCTACTTGAAAAACATTATATTATTATATTATAATTAATATTAAATCATTATTCTATTATGATATTGTTATCAATATTAAATTATTATTCTATTATGATATTGTTATCAATATTAAATTATTATTAAGATATTACTATATTTTTATATTTCTATTAAACTCTTCAACAAAGAAAAACAAATCTATTAAGACTAATTATTATTATTATACAAAGCTAATTGTTTGTATGATGGAGATAGATATAATTGATTAATAGTTAGACTCGAAGTGAGTGGTAGTTGAGAGGAGAAAATAAATAACTTTTTTTTTTACTTTGCATGCATTAAGTGTCACAAACATGTCAAATTAAATGCTTCTAGTTTTTATTAACACATGCTTGTGCATCCATTATGTGAGTGTAATAAGCATTCGACATAAAAAATCATTAAGAAATTCTTTGAATTTATAAGGGGATTTGAAATAAGGCCCTTGTTTTTTTCTTGTATTAATGGGAACCAATCTAACATGGTCATCTCTAAATCTTTTCTCTAGAAATCCTAGATCTTCATCCAAATCTAAAGAGAGAAACTCTAATTATTAGATGTTCCAAATATTTGTAAGCTTATATACCTGAGGGCGAGCAACAAGAGAAAGGATAGTCTTATCTAGACATATTCTAGAAGGTAAGAGAGAATGTTGTTAGTGGACTAAGAAACTCATCTCCAATGATTTCAACTATTTTGCAAGTGTCAACTTCTCATTGCTCCAACCAAGACCTTGTAAAAAATCTCAGTGTTCCTCAAAAATTTCAAGAGGGGAGGACAAGTTTTAGGGATAAGGGCAGCAAGAGCCTAAGTTTGGCGACGACAGGCTAGAAGGGGGTAGCACAAATACATATAGTACTTGAAAAAATAGCTATAAAAAGATGTGTAAGGAATAAATATAAGAATTGTAAATGAAAATTTTCCAAAGTATGTAAACTTTACACTAATAAATATTAAAAACATAAAAATGGTTGCATTGAAATTTAAACATTAACAATGGTGGGCAATGTTTAAGATACAAAACGACGTTTAAAATAATAAACGTAAAAAGCATGGCAATGATTGCATTAGTGATAAGAATGGTTTATGGACGTTTGGGGTCAAGGAGTAGTGCCCCTGGTGGGGATTTGGGGCTAAGCCCTCAACAAGGTCAAGAGGCAACACCCCTTGCACATGTCTTGGGGTAGAGCCCCTAATGAGGTCAAGAAGTAGCACCTCTTGCAAGGGTTAGACGTTGAGCTCCTAACATGATCAAGGGGCAGTACCCCTTGCAAGGTCTAGGAGAAACACCTCTAACACACTCCCTATCACGATATGGTTGAAGAGCACACGATTATACTGAGAGGGGGCAGAGGGGCGAATTAGTATAACAACAAATTTTACCAATTTAAACTCTTTCAACTTCAATCACAAGTATATAACTTATTTCATTAACATATCCATTGCATACCGACATTCATATATGATTTAACTAATATGAACACAAATAGAACACAATATATATACGTGGAAACCCTTATGGGAGAAAACCACGGCAAATTCATGCTTTTATAAATTACTTGTTTTACAATAGTTGTGGGCACCAACTTGCTAGAGGCACCAACCCCTAAGTTTGTTTGTGAGAACCAACCCACTCGAAGCACCAACTCTCAAATCTGAATTTTGTGAGGACCAACCCACTTAACATAAATCTGATTTTCCACCTTCACAATATTGCTATAATAACGGATGATGGACAATTCAATCTCTTTAACAAGATAAATCAGAATCATACTTCATGTTTCTCTTTTCTATATCTGCTTAAAATCTTATCATAACTATTTTCAACCTTCATTCAATATAGATCTTCAATAATTATATCTGCATATATACTCCCACAGCTCACTTCTCTTTTTTTATATTTTCACAGTTCACGCATAATACTTTTTCACAGAGAATTCACCTTACACGCTACTCCACATCACACTTCTCTTTCACACTTGATCTCTATATGTATCTTCATTCTTATTTGAGGGGACATACCTCTTTCTGAAAACATGTCTTTTAGAGCTATAACAAATCACACCCCTTGATAAACTAACTACCAATCACAATGAACAGATCGCACCCTTTGAACATAGTCTTTTTCTTTTTGAAATAAAATTGCATTCCTTTAATGGATCGCACCTTTCCATGAGTAATTATTTTTCTTTCAAAAATGAATCATTCTAATCGGTGGATGTTTTTGTTAGTCTTCTTTCATTAACTCCATGATTAAATCACAGATTGATCATCAATAGTCTTATGAAATCATACCCTTTAAGAACACATCTGATTGCTGCTATAAACAGTTAATTTCTTAACAAGATCATACAATAATCGTACCTCTTATTAATTATTTGTTTGCCTTAACTCACTTTATGGAGACAGCCCGCTGCATTATTCAAGGACTAACATATTAATCATCGTGGCTTTTGGCGTCGAACTAATTAGTTATTAATAACAAATATTCTTTGCGTCTTTTCCACGGAGGCATTCTTTTCAAACAGATAGTATGAATTGTTTCTAATTACTCCAAGGTGACGGCTAAAGTTCATTAATATTAATGAATCGTGCCCCTTTGAAATGTTAATGTCATCGAAACTGCCACCTTATAATGCTTAAACAAATACTGTTATAAAGTCGCTGTCTTCTGTAGTAAGGGATCGCTGCATAAAATTGCTAAGACATTATCCATAAAGATGACTGCTGTTCTTTCAATAATCGCCGCTTCTATCCCTCTCCCAGTTTAGGCATTATTCTTTCAATCAGATCGAGCATTAATACTTGACAAAATCTTCATCTTTCATTTTGAGTCGGCTC
Source organism: Cryptomeria japonica (assembly GCF_030272615.1). Taxonomy (NCBI): domain Eukaryota; kingdom Viridiplantae; phylum Streptophyta; class Pinopsida; order Cupressales; family Cupressaceae; genus Cryptomeria; species Cryptomeria japonica. The sequence goes on along the minus strand of NC_081407.1, from coordinate 288,486,985 downwards.
CTGTAGCTTCACTGCAATAATTGAATGATGAATATATGACGGTTGCTTGAATATTATTCACATCCTCGGCAAACAATAACAGTCTTTCTTTGAAGTCTGGTCTCTGTTCTTTAATCCTTACGAATTGCTAAGTTTTGCAAATCATTAAGTACCACACTAAGGAAATCGTATATGCTTCACACCAATATGTATTCCTTTACGTGTAGACATGTTTTCCTTCCGTCAACAGCCAAGACTATGGTGTGGAATCAAGTAGTATTGTTTTTTATTATCGCTTCTTGTATCTGACCGCCTTATACTTTGAATGCTGCTCATAACAAATATCATCGCTACTTTTATTTATATAATCATTGCATATGAAAGATATTCATCAACTATATTGAGTCGACCTTCTTGAATACTTGATCGCTGCCTTTGACTATGATTATTTTTATCAACTGCTGTGATGGATTATATTTGTTTATTTACCAACACGTCTTCCATTCTGCATGATCAGATCGAACCATATTTCATTCTTTGATCAGATATGAACGCTGCCTTAGGAATCGCTGTTCATTATTTCATTTTCTGAAGTCGTTGTTTAGGATTAGTAACATTAATTACTGATCCGTATCATTTAATTATTGATGAATTAAACCATTGCTTTGTGTAATTGATGCCATTCATAATATAGTCATCTTGCACATGAGTACATCTTCAGATCCGATCATTAATATAGTCATGGAGATGTTCATGTAGATGTCTTGTACATATAAATCATAATTATTCAATTCATATAAATTACAGCTATCTTGATCATCATTTTCGATATCAATGACAATATTTCCATCAATGTGATGGGGTCGAGGGGCAGAGAGCCCCTCCCAACAAACACAAATAAGACTTCCAAAACCTCACAAACTCTCATTATGAATGTCATTTTCACAAAAAAAAAATTGTTTAGGATTGTAGTTTCTAACTAAGAGCTTTGGAGAATGTTTCCTCCAAGTCCACCTATCCCAAAAATGTAGGTATTTTGGGGAAAACACATCCCCATGGTTCATTGGAAAATCCTCTACCATGCCATCTATTCAAAGCATTCGTCTTATAAATAAAAGCCCCTCCCGATTGTTAATGAGGATGCTTCCAATTTTTAAAATTCCTCCCAAATTATCTCGCTACATTGGCTAAATGAGATGTCAAGCAATTTGCCACTCAAATAAACATAAGAACGATGTGCTTATAAAGTATAAAAACAACTCTAGAGGTGAGTTGAGTAAGCATTGGAGATTCTAATTTAAGGTACTTTTCTTGAATTACCTTTCGAGATACCATAATAATTTAATTTGATCTTCACCTTCATAGAAGATATTAAATCCTATACTCATATTTCATCAATGAGAGAATTGCTTGACTTGTATTAACACACAAAAAAGAGGATGTTACATTAAATAATCATAATTCCCTTTTACAAATATCATCTCTATTTATGTATTAAAATTACAAAAAAAACTTAGATCATGCATTATTACATGAGAGAATTGTTTAACTTGTATTAACACACAAAGAGGATGTTACATTAAATAATCATAGTTCCCTTTTACAAATATCATCTCTATTTATGTATTAATAAAATTACAAAAAAACTTAGATCATGAGTTATTACATCATAGAAATGTTAGAACCCATTCAAATATAATAACTCAATCAAATAGAAAATTAATAAGCATAGAAAACAAAATCAAGTCTTTAACTTGGACACAAAAATGATTTCCATAAAATTAAAAAATCTAAAAGTTATTTTTATCTTGATATTAATTACTAGATTATTAGTTATTTATACAACATCACATTATTCATATGTCAACCTAATAAACAAGTGTCATTATTTGATTAAGTATATATCGATTAGCAATATGCCTCTTAATTACACCATTTATTTAAAATCATAGAGGTACAATTAAGCCATATTCACCCCTAAAATGACTTCAACCAAATATTTACCTATTTAAACGTACAATATTTATAGAAAGGGCACTAATGATGTTCTCCTTAAATTTATGTAATCATCTTGGATGAACTGTTTTGAAAACCAAGTTATAACTTATGAACTGTTCTCCGTTTTAATATGACAACACATAATGTATATCATGTCACCATTCTTTTTAAAAGAGGACCTTACACTTAATAAACATTTTAATGAGTAATATGTATAATTGCATTATCCAATTACAAATTGATTTTCAGAATACAAAACAATGAAACAAATAGTTATTGGGTTATCGTACTAAATATTTGATTAGATACCAAATCAGTCATCTTAAAGAGTAAATTCATGTTTATAATGTTCTTATCAAACCCAACTAATGTGCATATTAGTAACAACTTTTATTATTGGGCAAATAAATAGTAATCCATACCTATTCATAAGTATTGAAAGCCATCAAAAATCGATGTAAGCACATTCACTATGCATCGAGATGAGTTACTTTCAAGATGCCTCCCTTTGCAACACATTCATAAATACATTGTTTCTAGGTGCCACTTGATTTCAGAATTGCTCTCAAATCCCCTTCAACTACCCTGTAAATGTTAAACTAATTGATTGATAGGAGTAACACCAAGCATCATACTAACAAAAGAAACACTATTGATACCTTCATATATCATCTTTCACGAGATTCAACTTACTGAAAAGCCACATGGCAGCACGTCTTAACGTTTTTCTTTTGGTTTACGTCCATTCACACGAGAATGCAAGAAAAGGTGACAGAAAAATAGTCAACGAGATCACTAATATGGATAGCCTTATTGCCAAGTGAGAATTTGATCTAGTCACAAATATTTTACAAATGCACCACTGCCACAGCCCCTTGGTCTTCCTTCCAATACCTCCCACGTTTTCTTCATATTTATTTGACGTACGGTCACAACACCTTTGTACAATTTTAAAATATCTATTACATGGGAAAAATGCATTTCACTGATCATTTGAATGCTGCTCGTATCTGGAGATTTATTCAATAATTATCTGATTCTACAAACACTATTAATACTCACATATGAAGAACAATATTCAATACAATCATGGTCATTTTTCTATCAGAATAAACAGTTTCTTACATTGAAAATAAATTCAAAGGAAAAATATAATGATACTGCGGAGTCTATTGGAGTTTAAAAAATGCCAATCTTAAGCTTTCATAGTTTGTTTATTAAAGCCCTTACGTTTATGGTGGGTTATTTCAAGAATTATATAGTTAAATTTTATATTTTTAAGAAATCACTTCGATTTTGCACATCAATTGCACGTTAGGGTAATCCAAACAAAGAAGCAATTTACCTCATTCAAGAAAACTCATAAATTTAATCTACAATACCATACCGCATGACATAAGTTGTCAAAATACCAAAATTATTTTACAATAAAAAACAAAATATTTTACAAATCCTCGTCAGAATCTCTTCCACTTCCTGCATTCATCATTCCATTGTCAACGACTTGATCAAGTGTTACTACGTCTTCCAGGCTGCCATCATCACTTTCATCTGCACTCATGTCTGCTGCTTCATCCACTAGCTCTTCTTCATCTTCTTCTTCACTTTCATCCACATACACTAAAGCTGGCTCAACTTCAGGAGCTTCATCCCCCATATCCGGTGATATCTGTGAAGTTCAAATTCCAAATCAATACTAATACATTTGTTACCCTCAAATGAGACAATATGTTGAATCGCATGTTTGTACTAACCTGTTCATTAATTAAATCTAAACGACCAGACAGCTGAAGCAGTGGCCAAAATACAGAGACCCGTGATTCTATCATCTGCAATTGCTCAATATCTAAACATAAGCAAGCCTATGAAAAAAAATACAAAATAAAAAAGCTCGTACATATCACAAACCAATAGTATAAACATAAAGAAACTAGATAAATGCAGGAATATATATCATACATTGTGTTTTTTTAAAGAAGGAAAAATATATTAATTTCAAAAGAGAGTTCAAAAATTTCTCCATCATAGCCCCAACTTTGCCGATGGGAGAGGTGTAGCAGCAAAATCAAGATATCGGAATGACAAAGGTGAAAAAGCATGACATCTAATTTTCAACAAAACAAACCCTGACACTTGAGTGTTAACATTTTAGCAAAACCAACAGAATGTCAGAAAACATTAACCAGAATGCAGAGACTAGTTTTCAGACTGTGGAGAAGGGTCTCCAGAATCACTATAAGACTTGGTGACTATTCAGTTCCATCATTCATGAACAACAAATCGAGTCATAGGTTGTGACTCAGGCTTCGGATGGTGACTAGAACGAGAGCTCTGTGCAGGTTGAGAGAGAGTAGGCATAAGGTAGCACTTATTTGGACTAGCATTGGACATATGTCTTCCAAGTTCAGCATTACTTCTCTTTACAGGATCCCTGTAGAACACATCCTCTGTGATAGAGATATTCATTTCTGCCCAAATAGATTGCAGGCATTCAAAAGCTCATTGCTAGATGCAGTAGTGTAAAGGATGCAGTTTTACAGAATAGATGCAATCAGGCCATTTTCCTTCACTTCTTTGGACAACCCAGCAACAGAAGACTACACATTTACGAGAGAATCGACTAGAGCAACAGCACTAATGACCTGGTCAGAATTGTTTAGAGCATAGATACAAAAATTGCAATTTACTCAGTACTATAAAATTGCAGGATCAGCAGGAAAACCAACTTTTTCAACCAAAAGTTGTAATATTTTCATTAACTCACAGTCAACAACTTTGACTCAAAAATCTGGGTTTAAATTTCAATGAGAATGGCACTTACAACTAGAACATGCTTTTTAGTGGGTTTGGGACTGTGTTGCAAAGAGTAAAAATAAAAATAAAAATCCCTAACCCTGATACTATTGTTCTGCTGTAATTTTTCAAAAACCCTTATCCTCAACCAATTTTCCCCAATTAAATTGCCATTAGTTAAGGAAAATCTTTCAACTTTTTAGTCGCCTATGAGGTTGGGGAAGTTCCTTGGGAAAGTGTGGAGAATGCATTTTATGATAGCAGTTGAGTGAAAAGTAAAATAGCCTACTTAACCAGGGAATTCCCATACCAAGACTAGTGGTTATCAAAACTACGGTTAGCCAGGAACTAACGAGCAGTGAAAGAGGCAGTTGAGTCTGAGGTCAGGGATTAAAAAACCCTGCAAATCTGGCAATATCTCTTAAAAGGCATTAACCATCGTGACCTGGGAGCTTAAGAGCATAGTGTTGAAACTTCGCAAGGAATTGCGATATTTGCAAGTCCAAGTCAGGCAACTTCAGCAACTACACCGACTAGACTCACAGATCTGCCCAGTCCACAGTTATGACTCACAAGTCTACATGTGGGCAACGTGAATCTACAGAGCCAGTACATAGTAAAAAATGGGTATTTTGAGAAAAAAGAATGCCCGAAAAAACACATCACTATCTCAACCCAACAAAGGTAGACACACTTTAAAGTTTTAAACACCAGACCAGTTGCTTTTATACTATTTTATTTTTCTTCACAAGAGCTGAAAGTTCTTATTGGAGGAGCTCATAGAGTGAGATTAATGGTTGATTTATGAAAAGGAGGAGTTGATATAAGTCCTTGAATTTGAGTTATACATTTCTAACTTCCAACTTTGAGCATTAAATAAAGATACGTTACAAATTTTCATTTTTTATCTTGTTCTTTTCTCATTCATCCTTATGTTCAAAATTAAGTTTCCAGTTTACAAATTTTAAATTCAGAAAATATTTTTAAAAATAATTAAAAAAAAAAACCTTCTTGCCTTATTCTTTTCTGAATAATTCTTCTTTATGTTTAGTAGTTTTATTTCAGTAAAAGTACCACTCTAGGGTTTTATCTTTATTTTTACTTAAACGTTTTTGTTTTTTCCTTTTTTAAAGTTTTCTCGCATTTATGTTAACTTTATTCCTCGCATCTTTTAGTGAATATTTTACTTGTTTTCTCTCCATGATGGAGGGTTTACAATTTTATGTCAAAACCACAAAGGAAAGACCCTACTTGTAAGCATGGTAGGGCGTAGAAAGAGCAACCTTTTCTTTTTCAAATATTGTGTTTAGTTTCTAGGAGGATGCTAATCACCTCATATACCACCTTGCTTGTGTAACTGAAGATGATGTTTCATTAAGCAAAAATGTTGACCCTAAAGTTGTATATGAGGTGACCCTACAATTGGAGTCCAAAAAATTAGTGCTTTTGGATTCAACAATGTTAACATTTTTGCAACAACATTTCAGATCGACACTCAATGATCCATTATCAAGATGAGGAGTGAAAGTGATCAACACTATGTTGATTATCATAACAAATAGACAATTAAGGTCCTTCCAAGAAAAGAAGGAACAAAGAATAAGTCAAAAAACAAGTTGACACATCTTTTCCTTCATCAATGTCCCAAAAGTGGATCAAGGTCTACTAGCTTTATGTCGAGAGTTTGTAATTTGAGGAGTTGAGTTGTGCCACACAATGCTCCCAATTTTATTATAACTTTTCTTTATTTTCATAGTTTTTTTTTGAAGGTTTATGTTTTTCATTTTTTTAAATTCTTAATATATTTTAGTGTTTAAAATCCCCTTATTGGTAAGCAAAGGTCAAAGGTCGATGCCATCGATATAGATTCTTAAGGGTTCAAAGTATTAGGGAACCATTTTTTAAGGAGAAGGTGGCTTATGTATAATCAATTATTGATGAGCATTAGGATATGATGCCCAATCATGGAGCATGGACGAAACATTTGAAAATACCTACAAAACCCGAGGACGCATCTACAGTCTTGAAAACCCTATCCCCATACTGAGGACATCTTGAGGACACGAGGACGGCCAAGGGGACGACCCCTTGACGTCCCCTTTTTTTGCCTAGAATAAAAAACATCGCCCTTTTTGGAAATGTCGTCCCCTGATAGCAGGGATGTCTAGTCATCCCAAGAACAGTTGGGGATGCCCCCCAACTGTCTCGAGGACAACCAAACATCCCTAGCACAAGGGATACTTCAAAAAACAAAACAAAAACTTTCAAGTTGCAAAAAAAGGCATTCTTTAATTGTTTTTTGGGCCCCTACCTCCCAAGTTGCCCTAAAAGTCATTAGGCAAAAGATTTTGACTCATTTGATCAATTGTATGAGAGAGAAAAAAGTAGAGCAGCAAGAGGGTTTGACGCAAGTAGCCATTGAAAGCAGAGGAGCAGCAAGATAGAAGGAAAAGAGGTTGCATCTATGGTGGGATGTTGATCTTGAAGACGTGGCCCAAGTTGATGAGGAGACACCAAGGGGATTGGTCGGGATTCCATTGGATGAGGTGGACGTGACCATGACAGTGGTAGACTCAGAGGGCTCTGATTTTGATGTAGTGTTGAGAGATGCAGATTTGGGCAGCAGTGTACTTTGTTTTTTCTGTATTTTCATATCATAATTGCAAATGAAACTATATGGCAGCTGTGTAGCCTTTGGACATTTTGTATGTTATTTTTTAACAATGAATTATGAATTATGAATGCATATTGAGTATTGACAATAATTTTTTAACACAAATGTCATATGTTAAAACTTACAGTTCTATAATGTTTTCATATGCATACTATATCCATGTTTTCATATGAATATAATGTATATATGCATGCTTTATCTATGTTTTCATATGAACATTTAAAATTTCCCTATATTTTATATAGTCATACCCTTTCCCCAAAATTGGCAAAAAAAATTGCCATCCTAAAAACCCATCCCCTATCATCCCTGCCCCAGAAGCTTGGGGTAACATAGGAAAATAAATTAATAACCATGACGAATTGCTATCTTTAATAAGAGAATTCATAGAGAATAAGGAGATGGTCTGACCTATTGTCACTAAATTTGCAACCTGATTCATCATATTGCGATCTTTGCTACAAGCAAAAACTTCTTTAAAACAAATGTTTGTCATTGAGAAGTGGGGTGGGCCTTCCTACTCAAAGATGATTGTTGGGATCAAAGTGGCGGATTGGGTTTTTTATAAGGCTTGTTTTGAACTCCTACAAACAAAATTGTAGATGTAAGTCATTAAAGTATTTTTGTTTTCTTGGTTATTGGGTTTTTTATTAGGCTTGTTTTGAACTCCTACAAACAAAATTGTAGATGTAAGTCATTAAAGTATTTTTATTTTCTTGGTTATTGGGTTTTTTATAAGGCTTGTTTTGAACTCCTACAAACAAAATTGTAGATGTAAGTCATTAAAGTATTTTTGTTTTCTTGGTTTAGTGTCTTGAAAAAAAATCCTCATTTGCAATTTAAGGTGTAAATATAAAGAAGAGTTGTTTTTCTATATATTTGAATTTTGATCTTCTATATAGGTGATTGAGTCACTAGTTTCTCTCCTTACTATTGTTGATGGAGAAGAGCCTTATATGGGCCACATTTATAAGGGGATGGACCATGCCAAGGAACATATTGAACATTTATATAGCAATATTGAGGGAAAATACAGGCCTATTTGGGATAATCATAGAGCACCACTAGTTAAAACTTCATAGGCCACTTCCTTAGTTTGCATTCTTTCTCAACCTAGCTTTCCATATTCTCGAGAACTTCAAGGGCGATGGTTATGAGGAAGCTATGACAGGCCTCTACACCATCGTAAAGGATATGGGGCAAAGTCCACAATCAAGATTGAAGATTGAGTTTAAGATTCAAATCTATAAACACTAACAGGCACTAAAAGCTCTCTTTTCTTGGGACATATGCAAGTCAACAAGGACAACTTCTAGGTGAAACGTGGAAAATTATGTACCCTCACAATTTCACATTATGTTTCCAACCTGCTTCAATGTCCAATGTTGTAACATGTTCTAGGTCAATTTGAACCCAAACCTTGGCTTACTTCCCCCACACCAAGGTTTACCCAAATTTGGAACCGCAATGTCATTCTTATCTTTGTTTTGGCAACACATGACAAATTTAATAGAATTTCCCCAAGACTCTCAAATGTCACTAGCATCCTAGAGGTTTTCAAGTTTCATACATGGGTTTCCCACACAACTTTCTACTACCACCTATTGCAATGTTTGCTTGGCAATGTAAAGCTCCATGTTCGCTTATCTAACCGAACAAACATCTTACTCCCTCTTGGCAAAAGTATCTCTAGATTCTTGGTATATCTTGGCTCTCTTGTGACTCCCTTGGAGAAACTCTGCTGAAATTTCTATTAGAGGTTGAAAGGTTCCATCGTTGATTAGTAGGAGGTATTTTCCACAACAAGTCAAATTATGATATTGCTATTAGGATTCAATTGTGTAGTTTTCAAGTCAAACTCATTGACCCATATTTCACAAGTCACTAGTTCACAAGAACCCATCTCTCATGAGAATGAATGATCCAGTTAGCACTCATTGTATCTAGGTGATGCTCATAGAGGTGAAGTATTGGGACTTCCCGGGAGGTCACCCATCCCAGTACTACTCCAACTCAAGCGTGCTTAACCACAAAGTTTCCTCCAAGGTTAAACCCACTTAGCTTGCAACCTCATTTGCAAAACCTCTGGCAAGTGTTGTGCCTTATGAACCATTCCATCGTGTTTGTCTCCTCTTGCTCTACATGGTTGACTAAAGCACTCACAAGATTGCACAAGTTGCACATCATCTGTATCCTACAAGAGCTCTCCTTTTGTGTTAATATTGCATTTCCCATCATCTTTGGGCAGATCTCTTTGGTGTAAACCACAACCTATTTGATTAATTTCATACAGAAGTGCAGATTTGATTTAAATAACTGCAGATCTGATTGTGAAAGGTTGCATCCCTTTCAAAGGGCAGAAATACTGAAGAGTTGCACTCTTTCAAAGGGTGCTAATGGTGAAAGCGTGTGTCTCTTGCCAAAGGGTATACATGATGAAGAGGTGTGACCTCTCCTTCACATGGAGAGATATACATGAAAGGAATATAGGAATAGATATTCTGGTTAATGTATTGAATGCTGAGGAAATAGCATTGGACTTACAGCCTGGCATACTGAGCATACCATTTCTATTACAATATGGATTTATTGTTCTTTCTGATTTATAGATAAATGTAATTCTCAAAATAAGGTTAAGAGCATAAAAGAAATAATATACTTTCCTAAAGAAATCTGGTTATTTCATTAGCAGTATCAGTGGTAGATATCATAGTTATAAGGAATCCTTATGTAACTAAATATCAGATGAGGTTCATATATTTCTGATCTAAACTCTGTTATTTCTGCTAATGCCTATGGAGGATGGATTAAATTTGTGCTCAGGGACAGGTGGTCTAATTCCAACCAATTAGGTAGTCCCGAGATGGGGTAAGGATCAGATTCTGTAAACCTTGATGATATAATCCTGAGATGGGGTAAGGGTCTACATTCATAAACCTTGAGGGAGCCTGTTGTAGTTTGGTTCCTCAGCACCCTGGTAACATATTCACTCCTTCCTCCCTTAGGTTAGGGGTAAACAGGGTTAGATCATACTATAGAAAGCTATGAATTATGAAATGTACAATTAATTGTAAAAAGACATAATAACTTGGTAATGCATTCAGTAATGTATAATAATTGTTGGAAATATGACAGCTTCCAAGTAGGTGACATGACATGTCACCCTATTGAAAAGAGAGGTCAAAGGGGTTGAAGATGCATTGAAGCCCATAAGGGATTCATCGATCGAGACAAGTGTATCCATTGTTTCAGTTCGGTAAAAATATTCAAAAAAATGTCCTTTGATCAATGTCATAGTGGTGTCCCATAAAGGGGCAATGTTTTTGAGAGTCATGGATTGTGAAGGGCAGGTAAAAGATGGACAATTTATTGTTCATATTCTCATCTCTTCCATTGAGATAGTGGGACTCAGCAACGTTGTTCAAGTCATAACGGACAACGCAAAGAATTGTAGAGCTGCTAGTTTGTTGGTTGAGAAACGATATCAACATGTCTTTTGGACACCTTATGCTACAAAAGATTGGGAATAAAATTGACTAGATCAAAGAGGTGCATGCAGAGGCTGAGGACATCCAGATGTTCTTCACCAACCACCACATGTCTCAAGAAATTTTTAGATCATTTTCAAAATTGGCACTATTGAAGGTAAGTGAAGCAATATAAAATTTTACACTTTTCTGATTTTCATAATTTGATTGTGTATTCTAATTCTTCTTTAAAGTTTGTTTTTAAATTTTAATTTTTGATCATTTAGGCTTTAATTTCTATCATAGGTTGTAGAGACCCGTTTCGTCTCTAACAAAATCGTCTTGAGACGACTTGTGAAAGTTAGAGAGGAGGCACTTTCTAATATGGTGCTTAGCCAAAATTGGTCTATATGGAAGCAAAGCAGCATTGAGAGGGCAACAAAAGTCAGGCAAAGGATATTAGATGACTCATAGTGGGATTGTGTGGAGTATCTCTTTAGTTTCATTGAGCCCATTATGAGCATGATCTGCCATATTGACATAGGCAGGCCTTGCATTGGAGAAGTGCACAATGGCATCGACCCAATGCTTAAGAAGATGAAGTGCATCATATATGCAAAAGAGCAAGACCCTGAGGAGACTTTCTTCAAACAAGTGCATGCGATTGTTGAAAAAAGATGGAACAAGATGACCACTCCATTACATTATCTTGGCTATGCATTGACTCCAAACTACCACAGGAATCAGTTTTTTAATATGCCAAGAAGGCTTGCCGAATATGGAGATTTTGAAGTGTCTGAAGGGCACAAGGAAGCATTCCTTACTCTTCCCAAAAGATGAATTGCGAGATGCAATTATGAATGAGTTCATAGATTTTGTGCACTCAAATGGTCAAAGCGTTGAGGCTATCGTGATAGGTTTTAGAAGGATGCTCATAGTTGATGGAACCCCTCGCAATCAAAACTTTATCACAAGTTTAACAATTAATGAATATTTATTTTTTAGTATTTAAAGTTATACTTATAGTTTTTTATTTTTTTCAAATTGAAAATTATATTAATAAAATTATAAATGTATAACTTTAATTATTTACTTTGTCTTCATAGGTTGCTAATTCATTTGCATCAAGAAAGAAATTAGAGCACATATTCTTTCATCCACTCAATAAAGTGCATTAAATTGCACTAAAAAAAGATAGAGAACCTAGCATATGTGCATTCCAACTTGTGTCTCCTTTCACGCAAACAACAAGACTACAAGCAAGGGGAGACAAAGATGTGGGATATCGAGCCAAAGCAAACTGACTTGGATGCTTCCACTTCTCAGCATATTACATTTGAGGGCTCAGATTGCAAGAACACTATTAGTGCAAGTGCAACTACAAGTCGCATTGGCATTGCTTGTAGTTCATCTAATGTTCCTACATCATCTAATGCCAATGATGATGATGATGACATTGATGATTTAGAGAATCCATTTAATGATTAAAACTTAAAGGTTCCCATTGTTGAAACAATGAAACTTGAACTCAATATTATTATTTTGATATTGAACTTGACATATATGATGCTATTATGGTATGGTGCTATGATTACAAGTTTATGGTGGTTTTGTTGTTTATATGATGCTATGTGATATTCTAATCTCAATTCATGCTTCTAGGCTACATAAATACACTTGCATACATATGATTTTTAAATTGTTTTTGCACTAAAGAACTCAAAACCCAAAACAAAATTTGCTAAATTGGCAAACCGGATCCCTGAACCCAAACTGACAACTTAGTATATATACAAAAAATTTAAAGAAATATACAAAATTGTAAAACTAAATACATTTGATAGTATGATACTTCATCATTGATCACTGCCATATGCCAAAATGGTAGTGATGAAGATAAATATTAAATGCCAATTGATAGTTAAGTATTAAATATTTATCTTTATAAATTGGCATTTAATAGTGATAAATTTAATTGTCCAAGTTCTTAATTCTGGTCTCCACTCCCAGCCCCCCTCATTGTAATCAGATTTCTTAAATGACAAGAGATCCCAATAACTAGTGAGGATTTCAGAGTGGTGAATCTAATGGTTTTGAGGGGCAGAAATGATAAGCTAGACAAGGTGTTAGATGCGAGAAAAACCCAACAATAGAGGGGGTGCAGAACTTGTTCCCCCGTGAGCTGGAATTAGGGGTTTGGAGGTGTTGACGTGCATTTTATGACCACGCGAAACACAGAATAAAGTTTCCCAACGGTCACCTTATCCTCACTTGATCAAAATCAAATGTATGCTAAGATTGCAGAAAGATCGTACATTGACTTCAAGGTTCCAACTGCGTACTAGTGACTTTATGTGGATATAGGATCGTGTGGTAGATGTTTGTTGGTAATCCAAGGGGACTCATGTTTGGATCATTCTTTCACTCCTTTGTTGTGGCTGGAACTTCACCATTGGATATAGCAATTCTATGATGCTTCTGCTTTGAATGAACTAAACTGAAATTAAAAGGGAAAGGGTTAGAAGGATCTAGATCTACTCCTAAGGGCAGTGATATCAATAGATAATGCTCTAATGGACGAATTCCAAATAAACCAAATTCTGCTTCGCCAAGATTAACTACAACTCCACAAGAACTGGTGCAATCTTCCAGGGATGTTGAAAGATTTTCACATCGAGAAAGTGTATTTGAATACCCAAAACGACGCAATCCAGATGACTATCCACAATCAAACTTAGCACAAATTTAGTGGCTCAAGCTAACTTTATACTGCAATTTATAATCAAAAAGATGCAAAAAGTATGAACCATGAAAATTCATTAAACACCATTACATTCTCCATTGAAATCAAAGCACTACTCTACATGTACTCTAAGTGAGGAAGGTAAAACCATGCAAGTTTTGAAAAATAACTAAAGTGGACACCATCAGAGAACAAAGTTTCACTGTTATTATCTCAAAAACTTATCGCAACAATTTCATACAAATCTCCCTACTTACAAATGAAGGGGTCACCCCCTTATATAGGCCTCCAACCTTGATTACATGCAAACCCTAATTAGGGTTTGACCCAAAATATTCCACACACATGATGCAACAAGGTGGGAATAAACATTAATAACCCATCATCCCTACTTAGCAATAAATTCCTGTCTACCCAAAATGGCATCCACCATGCGTTAAATGCACCACTATCCATTAAGTTCACCCAATGTGTAATAAATGCTCCATCATCTCCTAAATACGACAGTTACATGCAAAAGATGCTTCACCACCTTGCCATGCATTGACTCAACCGCCACTTGGTCAAACACTTGCCAACAATAAATGCGCCATCATGCCACCATGCATTCAATTGATTCTCGACATGCAAGTGGACCCCGCCGTCATAGGAACTTCTATAATTTCCGGGTTGTGCTTCATTAATACAAAATATTCTCTTTGCATGTCGCCAACTCATCCTTACAAGAATCTTTCCATTTTGGGCCCACAAAAGACATTTTGAAAGATTTTCCTGCCTTGGAAGAATTTTAACAATCTTTTCCACTTCTGAAGGATTCCTGTACATCCGAAATTCAAGGAAAGAGAAAATCTTTGTAGAGAGATAATTTAATCCCGGAAGAATTTTTTTGTGTTCTAGTTCACATCTTATTTCAAAGGAGATTTTTCCATCAACTGACCATTTCTTCCATGTATAGGAAATTTTATCCTTTCTAGAGTTCTTGGAGAGAGAAAATCCTCTCTTAGCCAATTTTCCTCGTGCCTTGAAATTCTTCACCTTGGGTGCATTTCTTCCCTGAGGAAAGGAATTTTTAAAATTTTTGAAATTTTCCTCCTTAGCCTTGAATTCCATATTCTGTTTTGTCCTTGGGTGTTTGAAGGTGGTGAAGGATTTCTTTGGAATTGACATTTTTTTTCTTGACCATGTTTCCGCATTTTCTACTTGTTCTGGAGTGCATTTGCAGAATTCTGGAAAATTTGACTGTTTTTCCTTTGATGTCACTTTGGCATCCATTTCTTTCCTAGAACACATTTTCTCCATGTTGAAGGAATTTTTGATGTGGCAGAAAATTCCTCCTTATCCTCATTCTGACGTCCAACCTTGACCTTGATTCTACTTTTACCTAGAGGAAGGAAAATCTTCATGCCTTAGCCAATTATTCATGATTTCCAAGAACCCTGTCCTGAAGGAAGGAATTTCCAACAATTAGTCAATTTTTCACTTTCTTTTCATTCTATCCTGAAGGAAGGAAGGAATTTCCAACACACAGTCAATTTTTCACTTTTTCCAAGAATTTTGTCCTAAAGGAAGGAATTTACAACACTTTGTCACTTTTTCACTTTCCTGGAATTTCTTCATCTTGGGTGTAATTTTCTCCTTGGGAAGAAATTTTTTGATCAATTCATCGCCTTTCCTTTTTTTACGAATTTTTTTCATTTTGAGCTCCGGAATTCAAGAGAGAAAATTTCTCACTTGGCCAAAAAAAAATTCGTCTTGAAATTTTCTTCATTCTAAGCGAATTTTCTACTTGAGAAGCACATTTTGTATTTCTTCCTTGCCTGGGATTTTCCTTTCTCTTTCTTATCCTTGACTTCTTCCTCGCCCGGAATTCCTTATCTAAGAATGGGCGTGGATTTCATGTCATGGAGGAATTCATGTCCGGAAGGAATTCCTTCCTAACCTCTCCCTAGCACTCACAACATGTTTGGGCATGAAAATTACCATGTGGAGGAATTCTTGCTTGAGGATGGAATTCCTTGAGACCCCTTTTCCAACGCTTTGCCTTCCAACTTGGGCGCTAATCCTATGCAATGGAGGAATGTTGACTTTGTTGACTTTTCCCTAACACCCTCCATTTAGCGTTCATCTTCCAACTTGGGCGCTAAAATGCTAGTGTTAAGGAATTTTGGTCAAGGAGGAATTTTCCTCCATGACCCCAATCTAGTGCCCATTACTCTTCTTCAGCACTAAAAACAAATGGAGAAGGAATTTTGGGTGTGGAGGAAAATTCCTCCACAACCCAATTCTAGCACTCTATCTCTACCTTGGGCGCCATTTCCACATGGTCATGGAATTTTGGATTCTCTTGCTTTTCCTTCTTGACCTCCATTCAGCACCATCTTCCAAATATGCATGATTTCATTGCCTTAGGAATTTCTTCTTCTAACTTAGCCATTTTCGATCGTTTTCCACATATGGGATGCCATATTTGGAATTGAAGTTGATTTTCGTGCCTTTGGATGATTTTCAATGCCTTTTCATTTTTAGAATGATTTCCACATAGCCATTTTTTTCTCAGAAGCCTGCTTTTTCAAACTTTCTGGATTTAGACAAGTATTCAAGAATGTTCAATCTTTAGTGTTAGGACCCCTGCCTGTGAAGAACTTGCCAAAAATAGACTTACTAAATATCGTAAGTATTTCAAAATGTCAAAATTAGGGCAAAATAGGACAAGACGACACTTACTAAAAATAGTTAGTTTGATTTTCGGCAAAATAAAGACAATCCAAGAGGTAGTGAAATTCCTGAAAAATAGGGACTTTCTAAAAATAGAAAGTTGCTCAGAATTCGCTCAAATTTCACCAATAGGTTCCTTGAAGGGTCCTGATTCCAATACAACGCTCAGCTTTTCCAAAACCCTAAAAGAAAGACCTTAAACCTAAGTCTGAAGGGCAAAACCCTAAAATGGACCAAACGAGTTCCAGACTTAGCCAAATTTGCTCAAACAACTTGCAGACTTGATCAAATTCACCCAAAACACTCACAAACCAGGAAGATCAAAGGGATTGCTACGAAAAGACCCAGAGAGACGCAAACAAAAGTCCAAGGGGACCTAAAAAGTAGGGGGTCCCCATTTGCGATGGGGCGATGTGTGAAAACATCACAACAAGATAGACCCCCAAAAAAGAAAAGAGAGAGTGAAGAGAGCAAAATGTTCTTTGTCTGAAGGCAAAATGATGCTTCTAGGGCATTTTAAGGTTTCAATGAAAAAAATGTTTTTTTGTGTTGTAAACACTTTTTGGCCCTGGGACCTGCAGGTTCCCTAGGGGTTTGCACTAGGGTGTGCCCCGAAGTCAAACACTTGAGGCTCCCCACCTGTATACCATTAGGGAACCTAGTTTGTGCAAGGTGTACCCTGGGCATACTCAGGCATACCCAGACCCGAGCAAATCTGGTGCAAGTATGGAGGACCAGAAGCGCATACCCTAAAACTTAACATTTAAGTGATAATATTACATCGTCAGCACATTAAGAGTATGTAACAGTTCAATAAAATATTAAAAACAATAATGGAAACATATGTTCTAGGTCTGGAAAAGGAAAAGACTTCCATTTGGAAAGAAAAAGATCGAGGACAACTAAACAAGTTTTGAACTTACACAGCTTTAAAGCTCATCAAGAATGAAGGTAAACTTTCAGGGGCTTGATAAATTAAAATTTGAAATGATAATTATTTATTATTAATAAAAGCAAACTACAAAGCAGACGCCCACACAGCAAACAGAAAAGAATGGATGTGTAATGACCTGGTAAAGGGTATTGAGAAAACTTATAGAAGACTCGTCAGACATTATAGAGCTGGCATGTCGTAGAAGTACTAATTTTATCCAAGGCAGAAGATACGGTGCCCTCCTTGGCCTGCAAAGAAATCAACATTGAGTGTCAGATGCGGAATACTGAACAGTTCCCAGTCATGACAAATACCACAGGTAACAGTATTATTGGTTTACAGAAAGTGCACATTTCAATTTTACTATTTACTAGTTATTTCAGATAACACAAAACATAAATTTTAATTATTATAAATTTTGTAATAATTTAAGCTGGTAGGTGTTGCTACTCTGAAGACCTTTTCAAGAATACTAATAAACAACATAATAAAATATATCTCTACACAAGATGCCAATCTATCTAACAAAAAACTTTTATAAGCATGTCATCAACTCTTTTGATACAAAGATCAAAGGCAGCTCCAATAAAGTGCTCCCCTGGCTCAATCTGAAAGAACACCAGCCTGAGCAAGAAGGCTGGCCACTCTGGACTAAGGTCATGGAATTTGAAGCTAGGTCTGTGTACGCACCGACAATTTAATCTGCACAGCTAGTTATGTTCTCTATTTGTCTTCTATCACTTGACCATGCAATTAAAATTCCTATTCGAGAGAACTATACAAACTCTCCAGGAGTGCAGAATACAAAATTCTAGGGATGTTGGGTAACAGAGCCCCCTCCCCAAGTATCAAAGGATGGCACAAGAAAGAAATGCATAGGAGAAAAGATGTAAAAAATATATACTTTGTAGTTAATAATTATTTACCATCACCATAAGATACCAAATACATGTTTTACTTGTCTTCTTTACTAAGCAATTGGTAAGAAAAAATGCTTTGGATTGGTGTTTTCCATTTTCCTTGATTGTATTGGTTGTTTTAGATCTCTTTATAACTAAGGAAAAATACTACTTAACCTTTAATTTAAGTCAAAATTTCCTTTCTAGTTTTCTAGGTTTTATATTGGCTGCCATCCTTGCTTGACATCCTCCAATACCTATTTCCACAGGCAGTGACAAAATGTGTAGTCCACTCCAAGGGACAAATCCCCAAGGAACACTGTTTTTTCTTATTTTATAATGTATATGGTGTTTCTAAGGATTAAAAAGCACCTATCTAAACTTGCTATATCATGACAAACATCAGAATCACTACATAGATTTCCTTTGATAGCAGCTGCCTAAAGGAAAGTACAGTATACTATGAATAAGTATGAATAATATTCTTGCTGCAATGATCAGGAATAATAATAAAGCACTCATATTACACAAATGCCTGTTTGAGAACCTGAGGAAAGGCATCTGAGTCGCAAGGACAACAATCCAAAGTCTCAAATTCTGCACTTTTGTATTGCATGATCCATTTTCAACTATGTTCTCTTTAAGTGAGTCATTTTTTATCAACGTTTAAACATGTGAATTGGAGTTGGAACTCTGCAACAACCAAACGGCTTCTATTTTCATCAAGTTCCACTGGGGAAAAGAGATTAGCTTGGCTAAAAATATCAAATAAAAAACAAAAAACAACATAGATATTTGAATATCTAGTCAAGTAAAATCCTATCTTCAAGTACAGAAATTAGAGGATAACACTAAAAAAAATAAAAAATCTAAATGTTACCATAGAACCATAGTTACCAAGAAACTTGTACCCTGACCCCTAAAACTTGTTTCCAGTCTCCAAAGCATGTCCCCTCTGTATGCGCTCATCTCCAGACGACAGAGGACTTGATCTATTGTCTCTAGATGTCTCCCAAAACGTGTCTTAAAAATCAAGAATGCATTTTGTTTTACTTTGTGCAAACAATTATCTGAGATTCAGAAGAGAGATAAAAGGGAGGCCCATTCAGATCAATTAAGAGGTCTTATCATTTAATCAATTTAATAGATTCTGTTTGTTCTGTCCGCTCTGCCTGTAGGCAAGTATAGGGAAAGTAGCTCAGGACAAAAAATGGTAACAATTGGGCAAATCAAGACATGCGAGTATAGTCACATACTCATTAAATCACTATTAATTATGATTATTAAATTTTTCCTTACCAGCCCTTTCCATGACCCACCTTCTCAGATCGTGAAACAAGCATTGTGATTTAATGTAGTAGAATCTATTCTGCTGCAAGATTTTAAAGGGTTTACATAAGCTATGTTGCAGACATGAGATACTTAAGGGAACCACTATTCTATTATCTATTAATAATCTGGCAATCAAAATTCATAATAAAGTGGTGATTTCTATCATTTACTTTCATCATATTAATCACTCTCCTTGCAGTGACCAATAGGGTAGGTCAGTATCATTTACTATGTTTATTTTGTAGCATCAAAATGGCATCTTAAATAACCATTCTAGGAAACTTAATGTTATGAGATTTTCAAATAGATGAGCGTTCCTTACACATCTATAGTGAGAAAGTTACTAACCCAGATTTTAACCTGTGAACCATACTTTTGAAAAGCTTTAGAGCATCGGCAGAACTAAGAGAATAAACTGAGTTCCTTCTAACCTGCAAAATGGAAAGATGCACCAAACAAGTCATCTGTAGTTATGTCCAAAATTTAACACCTTTTTTATATATAAAAAGTTCATAAGCAGAAAACAAAACTCCAAATAGGCAATATACACAGGATTTTCAAAGGAATCATGTAAGCAGACTGTTGTTAAAAAAATTATATCCAGATTCCATACAGACTTAACACATCTGAAACCTACTTACATATTTAATTTGCTAAAGTAAGAAAACTAACCATAGGATCTCGCACATCCAAGCATTGTGCCAATAATATCATATCATTACTTCTCAATGCCTGTCTCAAAAGAACAACAACAGAATCTGCATTAGGTGGTATTGGGGTCAAAGCATGACTTGGCTGGCTTGGATCATCTTCTTTCTCCTTCTCTATAATCCCTAGTTGCATGAGTTTTTCTTCCATTGTTGGTTCATTATCATCCTCCACAACTTCTGTATTGCCATCTGCTGGTCCTGTATTTATGTAAAATGTAAGGAAATAGATATAAAAAGTAGAAAAGTTAAGATATGGACCAAATAATTTTACAATTTCAGTAATAGCAATACGCTTGTTCAAAAATACACCTCTAGTTTTGACATTTTCAGGTCTGAAGACAAGCTTCCAAACAAATGAAGAAGTATATTGTACAACAAACAATGAAAAAATGGTAAGCAAGACCTAATTACATGGCATGTCCAAACTTTGCATAAAAATGCTATAAACATAGAATAGGGTAGATATATATAGCGGCGAAGTAGAAAAATGTATCTAACTGATGCATAAACATAAACATCACCAGTCCCTATCAATAAATATAATATAATCTTCCAGTTAATTTGGATGTGCTCA